>NW_015554127.1:267295-332771 GCF_001515605.1 Sinocyclocheilus anshuiensis
AATCGTGAATCGAATCGTGAAATCAAAATCGTGAATCAAATCGAACCGTGAGTTGAGTGAATCGTTACATCCCTACAGACAGGTGTGTTGGAGCAGGGTTGGAACTTAAGTCTGCAGAACGGTAGCTCTCCTAAAGCAGGGTTGAAGAACCCTGGACTAAATTATAAAGTCCTGGAGCATCCCCGTTCAACAATGTTTAGAGTTACAAAAAATATTTTTTTCAGTTTATTTTATATTATTTATATTTTTATATATTTCTACTGTAAATCTGTTCAGGGGTACAATAATATTCCTAAAGGTGAAAGTTATTAGTTAATTTAGTTTTTATTTTTTCTTACTCTAACCCAGGGGTTCCCAAACCTTTTTGTCAGTCAGTAGATGTAACATATTTATATGAAATACCCCCTCAGACTTTAAGTTAATATTTAAATAATTGAATGACACATTTTCATGTTCACAGTTCTCTGATGTCAGTTAATGGTCAAGTGACATGCTAGTACATTGGTGAAATAATTATTTAATAATAATTATAATAGTTATTATTGTTATTGTTATTATTATTATTATTTATTTTAAGTAAGTGTTTTATGTTCATAGTTTATTTTAAAATGTATATGGCTGCACGATGTGGCCTCAAAATTATGTTGTGATGATTTTCAGTTTTTTCAACTGTGATGTGACATTTCACTTCTTATGAAAAGTTTGCATATTGCTACAGCTGAGACAGTCGGACACAAAGAACAATGACTCTACTGTCAATGGAAATAGTTAGTTTTAAGGGTGTTTATACCAGCTAACACTACAAGTTACAATGAAAATTATTGTCTGGAATGTTCTTTATCATTGGTCCAAAATTCTTCAATTTGAAACATTCAATCTCTCACTCTTTGATCAAATCTGTCCAATCTTAACACTTTTATTTTGCCAGAATATTGATGAAGTGCTGTAGTAGGCTTGAACTTCTGTTCACAAAGTTGGGGATGTTATGCAAATGTGAATAAAAGTAAACCTAGCGCATATTGTGTTCCCAAATGCATTTTAACTCGCTGCACCTTAAATCGAAATAAAACTGAAATAACGGTAAAGTTTATTAAATCAAAGGCTGCGATTTAAATAAAGTAGCATACAAACCCCCTTTTGGGAAACCCTTCTATAACACAAAGTAGGTATATTTTTAGCACTTTTGATTGTTCTATGAGTGAAACCTGTACGTATGAATTTGAATGTGCTTCTGACTGGAAATTAAGTAATCATGCCAAAATACTCTGACCATCTATAAGGGTTGTGCCCTGTTTCAGGAAGTGGAAAGGATGTCACACAATGTTTCCTCTGTAGAGAAAAGTGAACTCTTTTATTAGTAGTATTATTTTGCTAGTAACAAAATCAGCAGTCTTATATGGCAGTCCAAAAAATGCATTAAGCATTTTTTTTTCTTTTTTTTTTCATAGTAAAGCGCCTGCAATAAGATGTGAAGTCACTGAAGTAAAACTGAAAAAGTAAAAAAAAAAAAAGTAATATTTTTTATACATTTTTGCTCACCACTGAACTGTTTGTTTATATATTTATTTATGCCATCGTTGTTCACTACTGGATGTTTGTTTGTTTGATTCTTGTTAAATACTGTACATTTATTTATTACTTTTTTATTTTATTTTAGTTATTCTTGTTCACTACGAGCATTTATTTGTTTATTTTAGTTTTGAGTGATTCTTGTTAACTACCTATATTTATTCGTCTTTACTTCTTGTCTATCATTACTATCTTTTTAGTGTAAAACTGATACTGCAAATGATAAAAATAAAACCCACAGACAGATTGTGTATGATATTGGCTGTTTGCCTGGTGAGGCCTTGTACATCAGCGCTAAATAGATTTTTTGAGAAAACAGAGGCTCATCTGTGAGCTTTGACACAGATAGGACGAGTGCCAGCACTGAAGAGTTCAGCGCAGTATCTCACTATCACCAGTAGAGGAGCTCTTGTCTCTTATAGAACTCTGGTCCACACGGCACACTTGTGCTGAGGTGTCTTATGTAGCAGGATGTGTGGAACTCTATAAGGCATTGCACGTAGCGCTTTAATCATCTGCTTGCTAAATATCTCACAAATGGGTAAAACTGGTAAAAGAGATTTCCTCCCTGCCTCCCTATCATTTCACATGCTCTCACCAGGTCAGCAGGCCTGCCGAGTAAAGCCTGACAAAGCAGGTTTTCACAGACAGTCAGTTTTTCCAACAGGTTATGACCCTTGGTTCATAGATTTTAAGAGTTCAATATAGAAACCCTTGCTTTATTTGAGAACACCCAATATATCTCTAGGTACAGTAGAAACTGCTACTGTGTTTTTTATACATGTACACATAGACACCTGGTATCAAAATATAGAATACTGTTTTTAGTTACCTACTAAGTGTTGCACAGCAACTACACATCAGCTGTCTTTCTAAACTCAGATATGGCTACAGATAAAGTTAAATAGAAACCACAGCCTCACTAATCAGACAAGATAACATTATCTCATTATGACTCATCATATACGATGGCACTTGGTCAGCATTGGCTCTCAGTTATAGTACTGCCAGCATTGTGTCTGGTGAACTCTCACCTCAGGATCTCCATAAAAGGACACTGATGAGTTGTGAACAAGGGTGTTTTGCTTGGAGTTTGGCTACCGATCTTGTTTGTGTGCCTTGGCACTTTTCAGTTCACACATAATGGAGCCTCACCTGCAGTGGCGTGACTTGAATGGAATGACTCGACAGTCCTTGTTTTTTTTTTTGTTTTTTTTTTAAAGCAGACAGAGCAAGATAGGAGCATGAGTCTTGGCACTCCAGTCCAGGATCCCATTAGAGGTCCAGGCATGATGCCAGAGAACAAATTTCAAAAACCTGATTACTGTACCCAGCTGTTTGTTACACCAATCGATCAAAACAAGTAAATACCGCTTTGTACGACATCACGATGGGGCCAAATTGTTTGCAAGCACTTCTGTGATGGTGTCATGGAAAATGTCCTGGTCACTGAGAAAACATGTTGCTGATGTGTTATCGGTCCCCGTACAGGGTGGGGGGGGGGGGGTCTCGGGGCACTCGAGCCCCTGCCCCTTTGAGGTCCGACGCTAAAGTGCCCTTGCGGTCTGGTCTACGTGCCCCCAGTCCGCGATTTCTGCCGAGGGTAGGGGTGTGCGATATGAAGATTTTTGATCGTGGACGATAAAAATGTCTCCACGATCTGCTTTTGAAGAAATATCGTTGTATCGTGCTACAGCGCACATTCTATCAGCTGAAGTTCTGGCGCCGCCGAATCAATATATGCTGTACAACGCGATATACATTAACATCAGTGTTAACTCAGCGGTAGAGTTTCTCTCACTGGACACTACACTTATTCACAATCACAAAAGTAAATTTTTTGCATCTGCTTTAAAGCCTTGTTAAACGTTTCATTCGTGTGCTGTTCTGACAAGCGCGTTTTCTGAGCACTCCCAAAGTGCGCACACGAAAACGAAAAAGCCCGTCAAACAGTGCCTGATCCACACCCTTAATTATGCAGAACTTTAAGGCTTAATATCATTTAAGCAGATGACATAAAAAAAATTCACCCCCTCACCGTTGTCATGAAGGGCAAAATTAGCTATATAGACCAAAATCATTTTTTGACCCAGGCTGTAAACATGTTTTTTTCTGCTGTAAAGTTGGCCATTTTACCATGGGGAGTCTATGGGATTGACTCCCTTTTGCAGCCAGCCTCTAGCGGCCAGTTGACGAATTACAGTTTAAATCACTTCTGTGTTGGCTTCACGAGAAAGAGCGGGAGGTTGCCGCTTGGTGCTGTTCTGACGAGCGCTTTTTTTTTACTATTGTAGCCTACCTGAAAATAAAACACTGTTTATTTTATTGGTATATTATGTGTATTTGTAATGTGTATCTTTGTTCTCATTTTTTAATAACAAAGAAAAAATAATGACAAAGATTTTTATCTTCACCCACTTTGGCCTAAATATCCGCCATACTTTTTTTTATATTTTGTTACCTTGAAAGGCTATGTCTTTATAATAGGGAAATTAGTTTGGCTGTAATGCTCAAACAGCTTGCAAAATAGAAAAACCAACATGACAAAGAATTGTGATAAAATTGTGATATTTTTGCCATATAGCCCACCCCTAGCCGAGGGAGAACAAACCCATACACACATCCACCCACTCTCAGAAACGCCCCCGTCCGCGATTGTGCCCTCGTAATGCCATTTCGCCACCTGCCCCTCCAGAGGTCTGTGCACGCCACTAAACTGACAAATCACCCACACTCACTCCCACATTTTACCAAAAGTGAATTTTGGACGTCATCTTCTATGTATCATGCCCATTAGATTAGGTTGATTCTGAGCTGGCAAAATCAGACTTTGCTGTGAGCTTGATAATGAGGCACTTCAGGCATTCATTAGCTGATTTGCTTGAAAGTGTAATACCAGCCAGCAGCTGTCTTGAGTTCTCCATTCCCAGACACTGTGCCCAGTCCCGTCTAAACATCATAACCAGACAGCAACCCCCCAACCCCAAAGTATCCACTGCTTGTTTGTTAAAGGGACAGTTAAATCTCATTTATTAAACACATTTTCTTTCTTCTGCCAAACACAAAAGCAGATGTTAGGCAGGATATTCACACTGTCCATTCCCTTAAAAAAGTGAAGACTGGTTGTCAAACTCCAGAAATAAAAAAAAAACACCCTAAAGGTATGTATTTCAGTCCATTTCTCACATAAAGACTTGTAATATAACATATGCATTGTATGGACCAGGGGAGAGCGTGGTGAGTTGAGCCAGTTTTTACTTACGGTGTGTTTAAAGCGAGCACATGACAGTAATGGGTCCAACTTAAATGTGTACATAAATTTCAGGATGTGGTGCATCCTTGGGAATAATCACTTTGGATCTCAAATAAACTGCTTTCAAAATATGACTTTCCAAAAAAAAAAAAAAAGTGGTCTTTTGGCTCAACTTGCCCACAGTGAGGGGTAAGTTGAGCCATATGGAGTTAAACTGTGCCATTGATTATACTGAAGTAAAACTAAACATTTTCACATCATGCTATATCAAAAAAAGAGAAATTCAGTAAAAATGACTGAGCCTTGTGATGGACTAGCCATTCGTGCAGGGATTTTCTTCGCCTGTGGCTCAAGACGCTGGGTTAGGCTCCAGCTCCCCACAACCCTAATAAGTACAAAAAGGTTTGGATAATAGAATGGATGGATGGATGACTTCTGAAAGGTTTTATTTAGAGATATAGTTCACAACTTTGAATACAATTTTTTAATTAATTACAAATTTCAGAACAAAATAAAAACAAACTAAAATGAAGAATAAAAAAAAAAAAAAGAAAGAACTGACTGCAGTTGACCTTAGAGAAGTGGGCTAATAGTACTCAACATCCCACTTATAAATGTGGCGGGGAAATACAGTTTTATACAACTTCAATGGGCAATTTTCATAAACAAGGCTTATTAAAAAAATTCAGAACAAAATAAAATAAAAAATGTTTGGTCTAAAAGTAATGAAATATCAAGTAGAATTACAGTAAAAGTAAGCCCCAAGACTCATCCAGCAGTTTAGAGCTAACATCATGCTAACAGTATAGCCTCATAACTTCCTAAAGCACAAACACATGCATGATTTACAATGGCTTTGATGAATTCTGTGATATTTTGTGCTAAAATATCCCATTAAATAATACATTTACAGAAATTATGATAACGTAAATTTGTCAAAAAGATTGGTAAATACATCAAAACTAACCTCAAGTTGACACCCTTGTGTAAGCTATGGCTGATAGTGTTTCTTTCTGTTCATTTTATTTGTAATTGGGCAATTAATAAATTAAATAATGTAATAAGGTCACAGCATATTTCGTAATGTCTAGTAACCCTTTTATTGAATTACTTCCTTAAATTACATGATATATTTAGTTTTATTTTTAGTTAGAGTTTTAAAGTTATTTCTTAACAGGAATGACACTATTTATTAAATATTTTCAAGTCAGCACTTTAGGTCTGAGGAGGGACTTTGCATCACTACTTTGATTTGTTCACAATAGTGTAAGAAGTGACACACTCTTTGAGTAATGCTCAGTATCAGTAAAATTAATTCCCAGGCATTGTCACTGCTGCTTTGAAACTGTGTATTGTGAAAAGCGCTATACAAATAAGTTTGACTTGACTTTACTTAACATGAAACACAGCTTCAAACAACCTACTATTTTAGAAACCAACAATAATAGCAACTTGAGTTTACATAATTTTGAAAGTAGCGGTGACATTTTCTTTTTAAATTTTCACAGGCGTATTCCAATGACCGTACTTCGAACTTGCATCTGGCGTGAAGAGTAGCCAAAGAAAGCTGAAGCGCTTCATTTCTTTTTGCCAAGTTTTTGGCCGCCTTTAAGCCAAAAAGCAAAGTCTCTACTTCACTTCTTGCCAAGCAAATTTCCCGGTCCTTCCATTTATATCCCAAATAACCAAAACAGTGTATTTTATATTTAATAACGACGCTCTTCATAAACACATTTTCCTAATATTACAGGGAGTCGCAAGCGTTTGCCATATAAGCCTTCAGAGAAATTCAGAATAACTCAAAACAACTGGCAGTATAGGCTGAATGGGATGGAGCATATTTAGAATAATTCATATCATGCACTCATTTATGGATATTTTTTATTCCCTGATTTATTGGTTTGATTTGTTGTCACAGTGTACTCTCTGCTCAGTTTTTTATTTTTTGTGCTAAATATAGAGCTCTATTTCTTTAAAGCAGCAACTAGGATACAGCTTCAACATAAGTCAAGTCTATGGCATTGCCAGGTCTTAATGCCATAACTAGGACAGTTAAATGGAAAATCATATCACAATAAAAAAATATGTTATGAAGTGCCACCAGAGCTTTGATGGGGGTAAAAAGGAAGTATGTGTTTTTTTTTTTTTTCAACTAAATGTGCACTGATGCATTATATTTACACAAATGTTTTACTAGAGTGACGTTGTCCTCATCCTAATGGATTTACATTAAACAGCCCGAAAGGCATTTAAGTTAAAATTATCAGTCTGTGAGCTTAGAGGTGGTTTCTACTGGTTAAATGTGTGTCTGGAGGTCCAGTAACGGACTTCAGGATGTCATTGGGTTAATGTTCTATCTCTCCACTGGCTTGAGTCATCGTTTCCTGGATATTTGTGTACTTCCTGTAAAACCTGAGAAAAATTGTTTTTGTTGTTTGCGCTTTTACTGATCAGCTCCTCTCATTCCCAGTGAAATAATCAAAAACACATGTGAACCGAGATGAAACCGAGTCAACGCCCCCTGTGTGTTTTCATTTACTGCTCTAATTTTAGCTGAAGCTGTATTGCAGATCTGAAGGGCCTAATTTGAAGGAGGTAAAAGTGTTCATTCATCAAGGACTGGGTGTGTCCAGCTGGATGGCAGTTCCTCAGGAGATGTAGGTCATGGAGCACCATATGACTAGCAGTACCCTTACCAAAAAGTAGTATACTTCAAGTTTATTTTAGTAAGTATACTTAAGTAACTTCCTAAAGCACAAACACATGCATGATTTTTTTTTTTTTTTCAGATTTTTCTGTAATTGTTCAGACACAAGAATCATGAGTCTTTTAACATAAAAGAAAAAAAATCACTTTGAACAGCAAAAAAAAAAAAGAAGTTTGTTGAACCTACATGTAGTTACAAATTATTCCCTTGGCCTCTCTCCATCACAGGGTTAGTAAAATGGTTAACTCTTCAAATATGTCTGGTCATATCACCAACGTTGTTTAAGGTTGTCTAGAAACAAGGGGTGGCTCAACTTCCTTATATCCCTTTTCTATGGAAGTCATACAGAATGACATGAGGGTGAGCAAATGACACATTTTCCACAGGTATTTCTCCGCCTGACATAAAACAAACTATATCTCTAAGGATAAATCTTTGCACAGGAATCACATTATGACTCATATCACTCTTTCGTATTGATAGAAACAGATACAGATTAATATCTTTTGAGGCAAGTTCAGAGGCAGTGAGATTGTGCTAAAGGGTGAAGGAGCAGTGGTCCGGATGGAGAGGGTGGGACAGCAAAGACTTTCAGGATGCAGTGATCAGCTCACAGGAAATAGAGATAAAGAGGCTAAAGGCTTTCACTTTTAGTTTGACTGAAATATACAGTGGGTACGGAAAGTATTCAGACCCCCTTAAATTTTTCACAGACGCCTGAAAATAGGTTAGTGCTCAGATCAGGACGTAAATGCTCCTGAAAAGTTCATATGTCTGCAAGATGTTAGTTGTCTGACCTCTAGCTAGTGAGCTTCTAAATAAAACCACACTGACCCTGCAATCCACTAGTTTTCATTGAGGTCCTTAATTGGCTTCTCCTGTTATCCTCTGAGTTAGTGTCTGTACTGGAGAGTAGTGTTCGATGTGAAAGCACAGGTCACAGTCAGGGTCAGCAGCTTCTGGAGAGCTCATTTTAACTTGTGACCCAAAACAGTGAAAAGAGATTGAATGTGTCATAGCTTGAATAGATCCCATTGACATGTAGTGCTAGACAGTCTATTGTTCCAGAGCTGGCTATTACACATATTGTAAATGCTTTCCTGACAGATTTATTTTGCTTACTATGATGCCTCGCTTAATCTAATATGCAGAGTGCCCAGTCAGGTTTCTTGGAATGCCAAGTGTGACGTCAGTGACAACATTTATCTTTGTTTGTGTGACCGAAAACCTGAAAGCCTTTTCCATTTCCCTGTAAACTCATTAGACAGCATGTTTTGGTACTTGCTGTTTAAGGGCTTGACTAGTGCTTTCAATGAATGAGTAAACGCGGGTGACAAAAAATGCAAATTTGTTAGCAGAAGGCAGCTCACAGCTTCAGTTCCAGAAGTTTCAGTTTCAGTGCGCAGAGAGCTTTTTCCCCACCTTTTTAGACATGCTTTTGTTGGGGAAAAAACGTTAAGTATAAATGTACTTGTCTAATCATAGTTTGTGCTATTTTTGCATTCAGCTGGATCTCGTGGAAATTTTTACATAGGTTAAGTGTTTTCTGTTTGTTTTGAGGTCAATAAACAATCTTGTGGGATGAGGGCCAAGCTTCAGCCGAAAGCAAAAGACATGACGTGGCCCTTTCAACATAATGAGGGGTTCCCTGTCTACAAAAACAGGCAGCACTGAGTTCTTTTCCTTGTATGTCTTTCTCTTTGGGAAACAAAGACCTTGGTAGCAGAGCTCTGACTCATCTCGACTTGATTTGCTGATTTTGGTTTCCCTTGAGAATACTAGAGGGAACAGGGGAGAACCAGACACAACTGGTTTTCAACTGTTTTGTAACTGTGAAAAGGGACTTGGAAGGAGTACAGTATATGAACTATACCAACAGAATAACGCTAGATGATTTTTAAACCATGTATTCACCATGTATTATGAATTGTGGGGTATTTAGTCTTTTTTTTTTTTTTCCAAATACTTTCAAATACCATGCTAAGAGTATTATTATTACTTTTATTATTATTATTATTGTTGTTATTATTATTATTAATATTGATGCTTTTACACCATGTATGTAAATGTGTCATGAGTTGTATAGTTACTAGTCTTTTTTCAAATATTAAATTTGCTAATATTTAATTATTATTGTTGTTGTTGTTGTTGTTGTGTGTTGTATGTAGTCATTGCTTTGGTTTACCTAATTAGACTAATAATATTATTAATAATACTTATTGTATTTATTATAAATTAGGGGTTTTAATAAAAAAGACGATTTATTATTATTATTATTATTATTATTATTATTATATTTAAATAATATACTTTTATAATAATAATAATAATAATAATAATAATAATAATAATATAAATTATGGATTTTGAAAAAAGCAGATATTATTATTATTATTATTGTTGTTGTTGTTGTTGTTGTTGTTGTAAAATGTAGGAAAAAAGGTTAAAATACATTTAAGAAAGGTAAATAGTTCCTACTGAAAAACAGGTTAGTTTACGTAGCCTCTTATCTAGATTTAAGGTCCATTAACTGTGAGGGCTAAGCAAAGAAATGTAGAAAAGTGACTCATGGGGTAGAAGTGCAAAATAGGTTTAACGATTGACCAAATTTAGAAATCATACGCCACACCTGTTTATTTAGCCGGATTCTCTGGGAGCCCTTCCCAGGAAGGCCATTAAATGGGGCATTGTGAGTGGCTGGTGTGAAAAAAATGAATGAATTTGCTGTACCAGCATTGCCACTGAAAACACATCAGGCAATAAAGACTAAAATATCTCATGCAGAAGTATGACATAATGTTTTACTTTTAGTTCGCAGTGGTAATGTGGGTGTGGGGAGTGGTGGTATGACATCTTGGGCAGCCAATACTCTTTGCCGATATTTGTGACTTGTGTTACCATAGCAGCCAATGACTGCAATAGTAGCGGCTGATGCAAAAATGTGTCTTACTGTGGTTTTGACAGAGGAAACTGAGCTGAGGGTGGAGTGGCCTATTTGAAACACATTGCAATGCATGTGCTTTTGATAATGGGGAAATACCATTTTTTGAGCACCATCATTAAAGTTATGTTGGGTGTTAATGACTTTAACTTTAGTACAACTACTACCAAAATAAAATGTGTATTTCTAAAATCCAATGAAATACTTCATAACAGTGCTATCTCTCACTGTTTTGTGTTGTGCACTTGCACAATTTCCATGCAGCATTGAAAAGCACATGGTAAAAATGTGTCAAATTTGCATGCCCGTCCTCTCGAAAGACAGCAACTGCGTCATTAGGGCCAGCCACTTCCTGCTTCACTTCCCCGTCTGTGTTTACAGCCACTTTGTATTACCATGGAAACCGTCCCCTTGCCTACAGAGATTACAAAGAAGAAACCTATCTGACATAATCGCGCCATTTAGGAAACTTTTATTCATGTTAGTCTACCCTGTCGAGCTGCATTGAATGCAGACCTGAATTCCTGCCGCTTTCAATGAAACCAGACCTTGAAATGTTCCACAGACTTTGCACTCATTTTAAATGACAGATTTCGGTTGTCCATTTTAGGATAATAAAAGCATCTTTATTGATGTCTAACGCTCTTCCTGGGCTCAGTGAGACTTTTCCACCCATGGTCAATATCCTTTTCAGATCTAAGGCCATTGGACGCCCATAAAGGCTTAATGTCTCATCTGGGGGCGGTGTTGGCTCATGACGGGCTAATTGTAGACAGCTTATCCCATACAATCTGATGTGAGCTATGTAACGCAGTGATGCCACATATCTTCTTTGGTTAGGATGTTTATAGCCAGCGTTGTTAGTGTTGTCCACCCACATCATATGCTGTATATATGGAAAGAAATTAGTGCATGACAAACTCGTAGCCCTGTTTATCCATTGCATCCTCTAGACTTTGTTATACTGACATTAGAAACATTTGTTTGGTTAACTAAAGCCTTAAATCAAAGCTTGCTTTGTGTTTGGTGAGCCTTTTTACCAGAAATGACCAAATATGTAGGCTTATGTTGCAATAAGGGATAGTTCAGTAAAATAATAAAAGAAACAATTCTGTCATCATTTACTCTCATGTTTAAACTCTATGAGTGTTCAAACCTGTGTGGCTTTTTTTTTTTCATAGAACATAAAAAGACTTATTTAAAGCAATGTCCAAGCTGCTCTTTTCCATACAATGAAAGTGAATGGTGACCATGACTGTCAAGTTACGACTTAAGTTTTTGTCTGTTCCTCGGACAAATCTATTTTATGACTTCAGAAAACTTGAAATGAAGTGAATGAGTCGCGTGGACTATTTTTGATGCTTGTATTGGGCTTTTTGCTCCTTTTTGGAGTTTGACAGACACTGGTCACCATTGTATGGAGCATTTTTTAGACTCAATAAACTCAATTACATTTAATTTATTTAGTATATAAACTCAAATTATTTAGTATGCAAAGTACTGTATATAAACTGAAATATATGCATTATATTTAGTGTTTGAACTCGAAAAATCTCTTTTTGTGTTTTATAGGGAAAAAAAAAGTCAAATGAAATAATGTGAAGGTGTGTAAACGCTGATAGAGTTTTCTTTGTTTTAAGCGGCATCCAAAACTGAAAGAGACTTTGTGAAGACTTTCTCTTTTAGAAAAGTAGGCCTACCCCTTTTTCCTGTAAATCGTTAATATTTCCTCAAATTCACATGATGTGTGGTATTCACAGTACTGTCACATTACGGTCATATTTTATGTGGTTAAAAAACCCAGTCATGTTATTTTGCCAAACTGTTTGACCCCATGTGGTTTACACAGGAAGTGCTAAATCATGATCATTAATTAATCCAGGAATTCTGCCAGGTGACGTTGTCACATTACCTCACATGGTGTGGGATCATTTGAGAATGGCGTCCTCTTTACCTGAGGTGTATCTGTGTGCTCTGAGTGTAAGAAATGCTGGCGTGTGTTCTTCCAGACTTCTTTGATTAATGATTAATCTCTGCTCTCACACAGGAAGTCCACCAACCGAAGCTGGCAGGTTTATTTTCGTTGTCATGTCTCTCGGTTGACAAATGGATGACTTTGCCCTTTCAAGGACATGAGAATGTATCCTCACTCTTTATTTGCAGTTTGCAGGCTTGTTAATGTTACATAGCTGCTGTGACAATGTGTAACGTCCATTTCCGTATTTCAAAAGAATGAAATGGAACGTGCCAGCTGTCTTTGCCACCAGTTTTTTATATTTTAAACTTTGCCTTTGCCAATATTAATGGATCAAATAAAATAATAGTAATAATATTAATAATAATAAATGACTAAAAATAAATAAATAAAAACTTTTCAAGGCATTTTTAAGTTTTAAGATGTTAATGCACCAAATTTGAGTCACCGAATTTAATTTAGCATAGATTATGCATTGATTATGAGGTTAGCAGCTGTGAGAGCAGCAGTTTGCGTTAGGCTTTAAAGATAACAGATCCAAAAAATTAAAAAAAATAAAAAGCAACTGCTGAAATAATGCATTAACTTGCTGGTCAGGGCTTACTTTGCTATAAGCCTGTTTCTGCCTCAGGAAAAAAAAATAATAATAATAATAAATCAATTAATTAATTGATTAAGAAATAAATACATTAAGAAATAAAAACACATTGCGTGATATGAAGACTCACTGTGTGCAAAATATAAAGTCACAATGTAATATATAGTGTCATTTTACATTTTTGCAATCAGCTCATTTATTTATTTATGCTTGGCTTGCGAATTGTTTTCATGTGTTTTACATGCACAATAATAAAATATACAGTCCCAAAGTCTGTAAGATTTTTAATGCTTTTGAAAGCAGTCTCTTATGCTCACCAAGGCTGCATTTACTTGTTCAAAAATACAGTAAAAACAGAACACTTGTAAAATTGTATAACATTTTTAATTAATTATTTCCTACTTTAATATATTTTAAAATGTAATTTATTCCTGTGTTGGTAAAGCTGAATTTTCAGCATCATTACTCCAGTCTTCAGTGTCACATGATCCTTCAGAAATCATGATAATATGCTGATTTGCTTCTCAAGAAACATTTCTTATTATAAATGTTGAAAACAGTTAAGCAGCTTCATTTTTTTTTTTCCCCCGAAGAGCTCAGCCGCACAGTCTTCATGAACATTAACACTGAGCTAAAGTTACATAAGCTTTTAGACTTGCAATCACAATCAGTTGCTGATCAAAACAACTGAATAACCACACTTTCTTGGTCTTAACCTCATCTCATTTGCCCTGCTTTTTAGGGGAGTTTCAAAACCACTAAACATGGTTTTTACCTTCACAGTATTGTCAAATTAATCTGACAGATACAATGAAGTACTGAATTCCTCCAGAGCCAACCAGCCTAAAAACATGAAGTGCTGTACACAAGGAGACAATATTGTTTCATCACGCCGCTGGTTGCCAGGTTGTAAACTACACCGCTGTGTATAAAGCACAGGTCAGTGTTGTCTTCGGTTGCCTGGTAACACATCACCATCTCATTTTGCAAGTGTTGTGACTCAAAGTACATCACAATAGACAACAATGCTTTGAGGAAGTGATGCAAATCAACGTGATGAAATCTGTTGAATGCACAAACAAGTTCATTCTCATGCTTTATTAATTATATAATTTTGTATTTTTGTTTAATATTGTAATAATTGTTTTAAAAATAGCACTTCTGTCTATAATTTGTGTGAACTGTGTGTGTCAGGTCTACATGCAGTGACTGGTTTAAACTGACTGTTATAAGACCTTTAACACAGAACTTGCACAGGTGGGTGAACATGCCAAACTCCATTTGTTCTAAACAACCCGCACATGTCTTCGGGTATCTATGTGCAGCAGCATTTGCTTCTGTCTTGCTCGGAAACACAAACCTCCTGTGACACAGATATCAATTAGCATTAGATAAGACCTTCCGGCTTGAAGTGCAAGGCCATATGCTACAGGATTTTCTGGAGTGGCTCTCGGGCCCTCATACAATTAATCACATGTCCCCCGTAACTAAAAGTTATTTAATTAAAGGGGATTTTTTTTAAGGAACGGCTAGCAGGAAAAGTCAGTATTTCCTGCAGATATCATTGAAATAGGTGTTCGGAGATATTGGTTCAGTCTGTGAGCTCTTGGCCAACAAAAACAACAACAAATTTTGTTTAGTCAATCAGAATACTTTGAGGATCTCAACCTCTGCCTATTTATTTATTTAGACTTTGCAGACATCCCTTCTAAAAAGGGAGACTTTAATATTTAATATACATAATAATATGTATAATGAAATATATAATATTCTTAAATGCCAACTGAATGTAATGTTTTCGAACACTTAATTGCATGTTAAATGCAATTAAAGGAAGCTATTATAGTTTAAATGTTCATAAACGGCATTCAGCTATACTTTAAAATGCTTTTTTTGACCCACTTAAGTAAGACGTAAGTACATCTTTATATGTGATTTCATAGATGGATTGTCTTGTTATTGTCTTGAGATATTGTTCAAATGTATTGACAAGCTTTTCTGGTAACTAAAATGACTAAAATTGTTATAATTTAATGTCCTCTTTAAAAAAAAATGTACCAGTATATCATGTATTTATTATATTTGTAATTACAAATTTGTAATTTATTTGCTTGTATGTTAGTCAAGCACATCAAAATAAGTGCACTTCTATTAAGCACAAAATAATAAAATATCAAAACATGATTTAAAATGTACTTTAAAGTAAAAAGTGCACATTCAGTATACTTAAGCACACTTTCTTTTTTATAAAAGAGATGGCTTTATTTCACTTGTGTGGACAAGTAATGGACATGTTTCAAACATTCCCATGTTTGGTTGATCACTCCCATCTGCCTCCTTTAAAAACCACACATGCCTGACCTACAGATATCATAGTGAGTAGACAAAGGCAGAATATGACTATGTTCGTCAAAATAGTGAATATGCATTCCAGTGTAGTCAAATCCCTCTTCAAGAGAATTGCTGTGTCGAGGAATTTTCTTTCATTCCAGCAGGAGACCTCCACCCTTTTACTGCAGAAACACCATCAAAGTGATCAAATGAGTCAGCCAAGACAATATAACCAAAACTCCCATAATCAAGACATTCGCAAAGAAGATATGAGGTTAATAAATGTGTTTCTTGGAAGCGTTGTATCATCTACCGCGCATCTGTATGTGACATCCATGTGTACTGTACCTGTGTTGTGTGAGTTTTATATAATAAGTGTTCCATGCCCTGTCAGTTTGTATGTATTCTTTTGTTTGCATTGCACCAGACTGTAGATCACTGACGCCACTCCTTTCTCGTCTGCCACTTTGTCGTATTGTGCTTTGCAAAACAGTATTTTGTCATTACCCTTGACTTGTTGTTCTTACCTGTCAGAATGAGGCAGCAATTTAATCCCTGAGACTAGACCTAAGGCGCATATGCAACTTGAAACCTGATACGTCTGTTCACGCTCCATAACCAGACGAAACTGACAGGCTTTTCAAGATAGCACTGTCTCACTATAAGCTAAACATACATACATACGTTATGGTCTTGGTGGTGACTAAGGCCTGTTTCACACCACATGTGAGTGCAGTGTTTATTTTGGTTCCCATTTTAACAGGTTAGCGCGTTCACACTATGCATGAGCAGAGAAACGCTGATCAGCTGGAGTGAAGGCGTTTCAACGCTGAGCCAGTTTTGCTGCATGAAGAGTCTTGCACTCAGCAGAAAAAACATTATCTTTTGCAATATGGCCTTTAAAGAAGCAACGTAAAGTATTGGAGTGAATTACTCAGCTGTTAATGAAAGTTACAAGCAGTGACAAGCACAAGAATCACTTTCTATCTGGCTGATTCATTTACGCACTGCTTGTGTGTATGGAGTGAAACAGCCCTGATAAAGATTTTTTTATTTTTTTATTTTTTTGGTGTGTGTTCTGTTTTTTTGTTTTTTGTTTGTTTCGTGTGGTTTTTTTTTTGCTGATTTTGCTTTTATGTTTGTTTGTTTGTTTTTTGTATGTTTTTTTTGAGTGCTTTATTTATTTATTTATTTATTTATTCATTTATGTATGTTTGTATGTATTTTTTAGATGCTTTTCTTTTTGACCTAATAATTTTCTAATTAATTTGTTGTTTAACACAGGTGCACAGCTCTAAACAAAATACAACAACATTTTTCCCCTTTGAAATAATCCCCTCTATTCATGGCTTTGACACAATAGCCCACCATTCTCTTTCAGCAAGAATGCACAGTCATTGTTTTCAGCGATAATAGGTGAACTTATGAAGGAGAAAGATATAAGAATAACGGATACATAGCAACTTGCTAAGAAAATGGGCCTGATTCTCTGGTTTCATAACGATGGCTCTCTTCATGGCCTTGGATCACTCAGTTAGCACTGGCAGCAAATGAGTACTTTCAGTTCCTCCAGACTCCATAGGGAATTATGTATTCATGCCCATGCTAAGAAGCTGAGAGGCTGTGCTTCCCAACAAGAATTAACATCATCTGTCACTAGATGTTCCTTACTGTTGAGTACAAGTAGCTTGCCAAGTTCTAGTCTAGCTATTTAAAAGTCTTCTTTTAGGTTCTGACTCAGCCTGGTAAAAACCACCAGGGGAAAATCTCAAGGATATGAGTGGTCTCACAGCTTGCTATAGTCTATATTTAGACAAAACAAAAAAGCTTATGTACAGATACATTTGTTACATTTTAATAGTTAGGATTATAGTACAAAAGATAATTATTATATATTACAGTCTCCCTTTAAGATAACATTTGATTTACAATATATTTATTTCAATCAGTGTGTTTTTGTGTTTTGTCAGTCCATAGCAGTGTGGTTTTGTTCACTAAGAAATGGTGACGCAAATAATGAATGAATAATGAATGGCAGTCTTTAGTCTTATGTAAACACTCCGTACACCCATACAACCTTTTATAGTGAAGAGGTTTCTGGGACGGCCAGCGTGACTCACTGCACTGATGACTTTTAATTTCCCTCTCTCTGTCTCACCCTCCGTTATGGATTGTCACACCATTGTTGCCACGGTGACACTGCCTGCATCCAAATAAACAGACAGTTGATCTGTTGAAGTTGGAGAATGATGAAAATAGAGTTCGCCAGGCGCGGGCAGCCTGGTTGATGAGTGATGCTGGCGAAGCCATAAAGTGGTAGTTGAGGCTGCTTGCATTTCGCCTCCAGCCAGGCTGAGTGAGCTTTTCTCAGCCTCACTCCCAAAGCGAAGTAGGTCAAGTCCTGGCCGCAAAGGGCATTCCTGCTAAGCACAGATGTGTGTCACAGGAGGTATAATGTCCCTGGGATTTAACACCGAACTGTAGGTTGCCCCAGCAAGTCCTGAGAAAGCCTCCATGCATAAACTTGATCTTTTGTGTGTAACTTTGTAGAATGGTTTTAAAAAACTGTAAATCCAAGTAAAGATGGAACGCCTACAGATGTGGGTTATCTAATAAAAAATATAATTCCTTAATCCAGTAGTAACCTTTGAGTGGAGTCCTAAGCAGCTGAAATAATACACAACGGGCACCAAGGCGGTAGGAGACGCCTCCTTCTGTGCACAGCTCGAGGCAACATGGTGCTAACACCAGTATTCCAGATGCAATGAGGCCATTTGAAATAAAGTATAACTGGTTGAGTCACCTCTCTCATGAACCTTTAGGGAGAAATACGATGGCTGGTGAGTTCCCACTGCCCTATCAAACTGATAAGAAAAACAAATGAAAACATCCCCCGCTGTCAGGTTCACATCTGTGCTTTCCAATAGTGTGAGATCGCTTATTTTTCGATGTCTGTTTTGGAAAACAAGGCATATTTACACAAAACTATAATTGCAGATAAACAAAACTATGTGATTCTTATAGAAATCAACATGACAACATCAACTGTTGTTACATTTTTCTGCATGTTCACTGATCAAAAGTTATAAATTATTATAAATAATTAAATTGTATTGGTCACACTTTAAGACCAATTGTCATTATTAACTAAGTATTAACTACAACTTATACGACCTAATTTGCTGTTTATTAATAGTTAGTAAGGTAGTTACGTTTAGGATTAAGGGATCTAGAATATGGTCATGCAGAATAAGGCATTAATATGTGTTTTATAAGTACTAATAAACAGCTGATATGCAAGTAATATGCATGCTAATAATCAACTAGTTAATAGTGAGAATTGGTCCCTACACTAAAGTGTTACCAAAAATAAATTCTTAAAATAATTAACAAAAATTACAAAGATTTAAAAATAATAAGAATAACAATATATATTGGCCTATTATGTGTGTTTGTGTGTTTCCAGTACTGTGGCTCAGCTGGCTAGTGTTCCTCGTCTTAATGCTGTCTGGGTCAACTGTCAAGTACACCTCACTCCACAGCCTCTGTGAAGATCTCCAGCTAGTTAATTATCCAGCTCAGTAATTAGGCTGCTAATTCATTATCCTGAACTATAACACTGCTAATGGCTGGGTGATGTCTGTTATATCTGCATGTGTTAGTGTAACTCAGGTGCACCAGTGGATTTTGATTGCAGTGTTTCTGAGCTTCAGGGCACGAAGGCTGAGTCAGAGTTAGGGCATTGTTGATAAATAATGAAAGTCTCTAGGTCTTTTGATAAACTCCATATGAACAGGCAGAGCTTATGCAATAAAGCCACAGCATGTGACTGTGCAAGTACGTCCATCAGGCATGCTACGACTGCCAACACAAATATGAAAGCATGGCAAACATAATTTGTGCTGCACTCAGAGGGCACAATCAATCCAATAGGTTTTGCCCTTTTGAGGTCATTCTGGTCACGCGCACATAACTGTGTTTCTCATTCTGCACGTACTGCGGGCTTTCATATGAAAGCAGTGTTTGCCAATGTAACAGGAAACTCTGTTATAAGGAACTAGATGGATGGATGGATGGACTGATGGACGGGCGGATGGATAAACAGAGGAACAGACAGGTAGATGATGGATGGCTGGGTGAATGGAGGGACAGATTATTGGATGGATAGATCAACATTGTTTGGATGGATGAATGGACAGATGGACTGGTGACTAGATAGATGAACGGATAGGTAGATAGAAGGAGATATGGACACTTTTAATATACAAATGGATAGATGGATATTTTTTTAACATATAGAGGGATTGATGGATTTTTATATATATATATATATATATATATATATATATATATATATGTATAGATTGTTTCATAGAGAGAGAGAGAGAGAGAGAGAGAGATGGATGGAGCGACAGATGGATGGATGGATAGATAGATGAAGAAATGCGTGGATGGATGGATGGATGGACGGATGGACAGAGGGACAGACAGACAGAGAGATGAATGGACAAACAGACAGATAGATAGATTGATGGATTGAAGGACGGGCGGATTGATAGATGAGGAACAGACAGGTACTGTAGATGTATGGATAGGTGGATGGAGGGATGTGCGACTAGATAGAGGTACAGATGGGTAGATGGATTTTTTTTATATATATAGATGATAGATGTTGGATGGATGTTTCTTGGATGGATGGATGGATGGATGGATGTTTTGTTGGACTCTGAAATATCAAGAGTGGCATAAATTCTAATCAGTGTTTCCCCCATATAAGCATTTTTAAATCTATGACTAGCAGTGCAGAAAGGAATTTTGCAAAGCTTGTAGGAACTGCTCGAAACTGTTGCTGATTCATATTATAAATTTGTATTGCAATCGCTTTATGCAACATGATCCTTGCGGTTTTAATAGGCTTTTGATTCTATAAAGTACAGTAGCCTTTCATTTCTCAGTATGTTTTTTTTTTTTCTGGAAGCAGTGCCGATCTATTTGCACACTGTCAGGCTGTAGATCCACATCTCTGCATTCCGCAGATATACTCCAGCTGGAATCATGGAAAAAGACTTATGAAACAGCAACCTATATTTGAAAGCATTTTGCATACATACACAATAAAGAGTCCGTAGAAGAATATAATTGTAACTCAGAGTTCAGTGAGCAAAGGCTTTGCAGGTTCTTCTGTGAATGCCTGAACTTTACTGGGTCATTTCATCTGGTCAGTGGGCTGCCACATAAACATTGGCAAAAGAAATCCTGGCAGGATTGTGTTCTTCTAGGTGTCACCTTCTTTATTACAGCTCTTTCCTTAGGGTTAACCTGCCCCACTACAGCTGCTCAATAACAGTTGAAAGGAAGTGTCTTTTGACAGCTGTGTGACGAGTGGCTGCTGGTGGACACTAGGCAGTTTATTGTCTAGTATGTAGACAGAGGCCTAAAGTAGATGTTTATAGTTCTGATTTTATAGAATGTTTTTATTTTGTTCATTTTTCCCCAAAACACCAAATGACCAGTGTTAACTAACTACAATTACTGCACATAAAATAATTTAAAGTTTAACATTGAGTTAAATGTTTAAATGAGTGAACCAATATGAATATAAATATTTGTAATGAAAGATTATATATATATATATATATAGAGAGAGAGAGAGAGAGATAGATAGATAGATAGATAGATAGATAGATAGATAGGTAGGGGTTATATATATAACCCCTAACTTTTAAACAATAATATTATTGTTTAAAAGTTAAGGGTCGGTGAGATTATTTAATGTTTTTGAAATAAGTCTGTTATGCTCACAAAGCCTGTTTATTTACAAAAAATACAAAAACAATAATATTATGAAATATTATTGCAATTTAAAATAACCCTTTTTCTATTTGAATATATTTTAAAAATGTAGTTTATTCCCATGATGGAAAAGCTAAATTTTCAGCAGCCATTACTCCAGTCTTCAATGTCACATGATCCTTTTTTTTTCTTTTTTTCTTTTTTTCTTTTTTTTTGGAACAATTAAAACCAAGTTCATGCATCCTGTTGAATTTCTTAAAATATTTTATTTTATTCAAATACTGTACATTTAAATGTTAATAACAACTCATTGAAAAATGAAAAAAAAAATGAAAATGAAACTAGATTTAAAAGTTCCCAAAAAGGCTAATTGCTCAACTGATGGATTTTTATTTAAGCTTAATGTAGGAATTCATGCATTTGTGTTCTGGAACAGCATGTGAAATCATTCTCTGTATATTTTCCAGTGGGAAAATTCTGGCATTGTCCCATTGTTCTGCATGGAAGTCATCTGAATGAGGTTTCATTTGCAAGAGAACAGCTCCAAACATTTACAGCCATTGGAAAAGTCACACACAAAGCTTGACCTTGTTGAACGATAGACCACACAGACAAGCATTGCGTGCCAGTTATTGTGTTTACCTCCCACTCACAGGTTCTGGCTTGATGACTTCCCCCAGTCTGAGATGTTGATGAACAGAGTGATAGTACATTCTATTCCCTTAATTCCACACCATTGCAACGAATCTTGCATTTACCTATGCTGACCGTTTCAAAATGTTCATTTCTGACATTTTGATTTTGTATTTTGTCAAATTGAATGTCAGTTTAATAATTTTCCATTATGGAAATGTCTCTAGTTCTGATGCAGATAATGGGAATTGTTTGTACTCTTTTAGCTCTCATTCATTTTTTTTTTCCTACATGAACAAAAGAGAGTACAGGACGGTGTAGGAATCATGAGGACAGGTGGTCTCATGGACGCTAGTGTGAATTGTTTGTCGATTTGAGCCGGTCGAGCATCTGCAGCCCCAGACAGCGCCCTTTTCTCATGTCTGATTCAGCTGTTATGTAACTCGCCACCTAACCCTGTTCTCTCTTCCTTTTGCTGATTGGCCCAGAAAAACCTCGTATTTGCATATCCTTTCCAAACTGGATGACTGAGAGTGACCTCTGGATTTCTCTACTGATATGTCTTTCACTTGCATTAAGCTTTAGAAAGCTTAACCACATTATTACAGTCTGCTTGATTGCATTATCGGAGGATAAACTGGATAGCAGAGGCCCAGAATGCCGCTTGTTTTTGCCTGAAATACAGGCGAATGGTCCTGTGAGAAAGAGCTTGTGTCAATAAATTGAAGACTGCTCAGGTTTCTGTTTGTGGATATCATATTATGCATTCATGCTGGCTTATGCATATGGGTTTCAACAACAAAAGTGTCCTGTTCTGCAACGTACGGGACTCCAGATTTGTCTAATCAAATCATGGGAAAGGTATTTTACTCATATATAGACCACAGTAAGCCTAAACGTGGAGCGGTTAGAGTTTGCAGCCTCTTGAATCTAGTTTGACTGCAAGTGCACTTGGTTCCAATAAATCCTACGGACCACCAAAGATGGATGGTAAACATTTTTAGTTTAATCTCGCAAGGATAATGAGCTTTAAAATCAAATTAGAAACATATAGATGCCCTTCTGCATAACCACATTATAGGTTTGTAGTTACAAAATCACACACTGAAAGAACTCAATAAATATCACACTTCTAGTGCCGTTCTGCCAACTGTGCAGCTAACCCATGTGCTCATGTTTTAAAGGTTCTGATATCTTACACTGCTTTTTTTTTTTTTTTTTTTTCAGGAGGAAATGATGAAAAAATAACCAGACATGGCTGAAATGAACCTCTGGTTTCCCTTTCAGTTCTGTAGCCTGTTCTGTATCTTTCTCATATCTTATTTAAGTTTGATGTGTACTGTAGTCGTGGGTCAGGTCATGCTCTATATTCTCACAGAGGCCTTGGTTAATGTCATTTCAGGTCACATCAGCTGACCAGACAGAAGCACAATTACTGTAATTGTATATAGACACACACACACACACACACACACAATGTACCGACAATAATTAGGATGATGTCATAGTCAGATGCATGAGAAGCCTCAGAGTATTCGCACAAGACTGAACTGTCAATCAATTAAAATTGAAATCAAAATTAGTTATGTGATATGCAATTAATTAATCAAATTAATTGCATCCATCAAAATTTGCTGTGAAAAGCCTCTAAATGTAGACATAATTTTGGCAGACGAGTAAATCATTGAATTTGAATGTCAGAATTGTCAATTGTGTGTCAATTGTTCATTTTTCATTGTTATGATATGAACAATTTTTCATTGTTCATATCATTGAATCCAAAGCACTCCATTATGTGATCGGTTTTGTTTTGTTTTGTTTTGTTTTGTTTTGTTTTGTTTTGTTTTGTTTTAATTTGTTGGTCTATGTACACATGCAGAGGGATGGCTGTTACATTGCATACTGCTGTTTTTCAACATCTTGTGCAATGTTTACCGCATTGTTAAGATGCAGTGATGCATTTTTAAGATTCATTATATTAAATATAGTATAGTGCAATACAAAAATATCAATATATTGTTCATAATATATATTATTGTTTGATTTAACATAGTATAATATATAATAACATTTTACTGTCAACCTCAAATTATATATTAAATATAATTAAATTGTATTAAATATATAATAATATTAAAATTATAATGTGAAAAACAATGCGTTTTAAATGTATATTTTATATTATAAGAAATTTTGGAGTAAATTGCATGCTGTATGTGATTAACAACAGATTATTTCAAAAAGATCCTATAGAGACATTTACATGCAAAAACACGCAACCACTGTGGACTTTTGGCTTGAAATGGCTGTATTTTTGTGACCGTTACAGAATTCTGTTCATCTGTTGCCATCTTGTCTTGCCAAGTGCCAAACACGCTAAGCAGCTTAATCTGTATTTTAATGTACTCCAGTCCAGATTTTAAGTCAGATTAACCTTTTTTTGTCATTTTAGCCAAGTGCAGTTTGATGCATTTCCACAACTACTCCAATCTTTGGAAACAAACCTCTCCAGTGTTTGGTATTGGACGGTACATGAAACCTAGGAAGCAGCTTGTTACAGGAATATGACTGGGTGCTTCAGCTCTGCCAGCAGCTCCATTGTAACAAATGTGTTTTACAGAGCAGGTTGTTTTGTCTGGCCTGTTTTCTTTGTGGGCTCTTTGCCCTGCAGCCATTTTCCTCAAAGGAAACCTTGCCATATCCTTTCTGTTTCATTTCCGAACACACTTTTGTTCTGCTTTGATGATGGTTATTATTTGTGCCATATTGTGTACATTACAAATGTCTCATTTAAGCTTTAAAAGGATTGTGACCCACTAAACATACAATATAACAACTATGTTCTGCGTCCGACACTGAAATCGAAGCCCTGAGGTAGGTGGAAGTAACAGGGAGACAAAGTCAGCTAAATGTTCTGGACTGCACTTTTAAAAAGTCAATACACATTTCCTCTCTCTCAAGGGGCAAGGAACAAGATAAACAAAATCTGCCCCTTTCGACAAATACTCCACCAATTGCCAATGGAAACAGTCCTTGGGGTGGTGTTTAAAGAGTGATGGATTTAGATACTTTTGTCCATGCGTTTCTGGGAATTTATTGATGCTATAAAGCTCATTACGTTTGCTTAGTTTAGAAGTGGCTTGAACTTCACCACTCATTCAAAACAGTGGGAGTTCTCTGCACATGATCCGTGTGATAGAGTTCCTTGGACACAAAGCGGATTTGGAGAGGGAGTGCAGGCGTCTCTCCAACTAGGACAGAATGTACAGCACGAGTCCGCTCACATGCATTTATGTGAATGCAGCTGTCATTTCACACACTACTCATGAATCAATGCAGCGTTTGAGTTTGTCATTGGCTTTGGCGTCAGCTGTGTGCAGTAGCTGTTGATGGCCAGACTTAATGTTTTGCACCTTCTCTTGGACAAACTAGGCTTTCAGTGCTGGGTGGAGAGAGGGAGTGCTGATACTCTAATCCTGTGCTGCATGCGTGTGTTTACACCTCCTCTCTAATATCATGTGCTCTCATGTGCACTGAGTGGCTCTTATGCAAAGAACTTTGACTGAGCTGGAATGCACAAAGCACCACGAATCAGCTTCATTTTAGGACAGTTAAAAGAGATTATCTGTAACTTCAAAAATGTTTTGAAATGTTTTTAGTAGAACTTCAACGGAACACACATTTAAATGTCAACTCAGTATTTTTTCCTCTTTTAAAAAGTTTTACTCCTAAACAAAACGACATATTTAATGTATATTTAAACATTAATTTATGTAGGCTCACATTGCAAGAATCTAGAGTATCAATAGCATCGTAAAATTGGTTTTTGTGTACATGGAACAGGACGCCTGATGCGGCTTTATTAATCTCAGTAACCCACAACATAAACAAGTGGGGAAATTAAAGCATATTTGAATGTATAAGACGTAGACACACACACCAAAATAGTAATATAGAGTATATATAAATAAACTGACTATTAATAAAATTATAAATAATAATTATTAAAATGCCTAATTGGCTATTAGCTATTGGACATGATTTATATTTGTTACTGTCAATAATAATAATAATAATAATAATAAATTTAAAACAATTATTCAGTATGAAGAATAATACAAAATAATATTTAAAACAAATAATAAATATTTTATACATGTATACATACACACACAGAATATATAATAATAATAATAATAATAATAAATTGTAAACAATTATTCAATATGAAGAATAATATAAAATCATATTTAAAACAAATAATAAATATTTTATACATGTATACATACATACACACACACACACACAGAATATATAATAATAATAATTATTATT
The DNA here is from genome assembly GCF_001515605.1 of Sinocyclocheilus anshuiensis. Taxonomy (NCBI): domain Eukaryota; kingdom Metazoa; phylum Chordata; class Actinopteri; order Cypriniformes; family Cyprinidae; genus Sinocyclocheilus; species Sinocyclocheilus anshuiensis. The sequence continues at coordinate 293,431 of NW_015554127.1, forward strand.
ATTATTATTATTATTATTATAGTATTAGTATTATTACTGACAATAGAAATATAGCCTATATATAAATATGTTTTTGAAGAAAAAAAAACGGTAGACCTTAAAAACAGACCCCCCACCCCCTCCTTAAATCTTGTGGGGATCAGAGGGGATCTCATGAGAGCGGAGGCCCACGAATCGAAAACTTTGAAAGGCATTTTAATGTGTTTCCCACCTGAAGTCAAGCAAGAGCACTTGTGCATTACTCACACAGCTCTTTGAGTTGTGAATGGATCTAGGCCCTCTATCTACAGTCTGTCCAGTTTTTTCAGCATTCCACCCCTTTTACTTCTACCTAGCTGGTGATTTACACTGGAACTTTATGCTCACATTTACACTCTTTTCTAACTTTTTAATAAGAACCAATTGTGCTCCCCAGTGTAAAAGCTTTCTCTGCATGTCTAGCATAGTGAAAGCTGAAATGTATCTTCTGCTTGAAGGAGAGTGTGAATCCTCAGTAGGCCCGAGCCTTGTTTGTTTTCTAATTTTATCTTAATGCATTACTTCAGCGTTGGCTGCCAAAATGCTGGTTTAAATTAGGAGTGTGCAGCATATTCAGCGCGCCAGCACTGGAACCCCTCCAACTAGAGTAAACGTGGATGATGAGCAAAAAAAAACAAAAAACAAATGTGGTTAATAATTAGACATTACTGCTGCATCAGGTCATTTTTTATTTGAGGACAGAGAGATAAATCTTTGATCGTATAAATAAAACTACCCCATTAAATCCAAGAGATCAGAATGTCTTAGCAGGCGAGAGTGCCAAACAGAGCAACCGCTTGGAAACGCATTAGAGTTGTTTGGGTTACACAGGGTCAGAAGTTCCTATTTAAGGATGTAGGCTGTGGATGGCATGGCATAACACGGTGGTAATGCATGTGCGGTGGAGGGTTGTACTTGGATCAGAAGCCTGTGTACTAATTTGCAAGGTCAGATCCCTTGTGTGTTGTCATTTTAGTTTCTTAACAGCTGAAAATGTACACTTCAACAAGCTTCAACAAGTCTTTAGGTATAAACTTTATCATCCTGAAGAAATTTGCAGAGTAACGTGTTTTCACTTGATAAGGATGCACATGCTAAAAATCAAATAAAATTTAAACCAGTTAAAAAACACACACACACACAAAATACATGTGGTACTGAGCTGCAAAATCACCGCAAGTAACTTTTTGCAGTATACAACCATAAAGTAAATATTAAAATATGTTGTATTTAAACATCCTTTCCAAGCTGTGGTAGAGGTGCCAAATTGTGTATTTTTGCTTTTAAAGCTTTCATTAAACATTTAAATCTGAATGTTCAAAGTGATGTCAGGCCATAATCTTTTTTTTTTTTTTTTTCATAATGTTGGCTTGACTGAAATAGCGTTAACAGCAGCTCTGTAGAAGTTAAGTGAATTAGAGCAATGCAGAAACCTCCCACACTTTTTTATGCCTCAGGTCTAGTTTGTAGTTCTTTTGTGTGTGGAAAAATGATTTTTCAAACAAAATAGATACTTAAATATAAAAACAAGCATTCTATATATGATGAAATATGGGCTTTGTTCATTTTTCTGCATTGGTGTGTCTGCATCTTTCTATAAGCAGATGACAAGTCATTTGTTGACTTGTATTCAGAAGCTGCAAACACATTGCTAAACACTTAGTGCAAATCTCTTTTTTTAAATGTATTTTATGACTGAAATTTGTGTTATATAAATAAAATATATGTTTTGTTTTTTTTTTGGTTGATGAAATTCACTTATCCAACCCCTTTACGATCATGTCATTGTTTTTCATTGTTTTTAATTCAGTATTGTTTTAATATAATACAATTACTATTTTATTTTATTTTATTTTATTTTATTTTATTTTATTTTATTTTATTATTTTATTTTATTTTATTTTATTTTATTTTATTTTATTTTATTTTACGGCTGTAAATAAAGACCAAAAATCCCATTGCAAAATGTCATTTATGTCAGGCATGGTAATATTTATATAGTTTATTTATTTTTGGCTCATATGTCATTACTCATGTTGTTGCTCAAGTGTGGAAAGTCTGGGAAGGAGTGAGGCTGTAATTTTATTATGTGCAGGTGTACTGCCAGCGGCTTCCTGAATTCAGTTGAAGTCGGTGTTTCAGTAAAATTAAAGTAGCCTGCTAAATCCATCAAACATTAAACAGCGAGCTAAAGTGTGACTTAAATGTTTGGACATGTCTACCTATCAAACAGGCAGCAAATGAATACTTCAGACATGGTGTTATTTCCTTCAACCACTTAATTCATTTTAATGTAATTTTAGTTTGCATTTATTGCAGTTTTAATAAGAGTTTCATCCAGTTTTATCCAGAACGTTCAGTGAACCTGAAAGCTTCATTCACTTGCTGTGTTAAAGCAGAGTAGAGTCGCCCATTATATAGTGCTTTCTTCAATACCATGTATCTGCCCTGTGGCATTTCACATAAAAATGTCTCTCACACACATCTCTCATGCTTGGATAGTTTTTTAGTGTCTTCCTTGCAGTTTGAGTCTCATACAGTTTGCAGTTTAACTGTTTTCATCTGTTGTTGAGATATGAATATATTTATCATGTATACAAGAAAGGCATGTGTTGAACTGTTTGTAAAATAGGACATCTCCCCATCTGCAGTCAGTAAACAAGGGAATTAATGCATTATATAAAAAAGTAAATAAACCAATTTGCATGTCAATTTCTGTGCAAAGACCAGGCCCAAGAGTGTTGCATCCTAAATATGAAGTGTGCATGTGTTTGTGTAGGATTGTAGTGTTGTGTACAGTATGTGTGACTGAGGGTTGCAGCACACTAATAATCTCTAGCATGCTTGTGTGAAGCGTTGCCTTTCCCCAACCACAGCATAGTTGTAAAACTCCCTAGAGAACACTGTGTTCCTCCTCAGTTGGTTGAAAAATGCTGTATGTTGAGCATATGGAACAGGTGGGTAATAATTACTGTGTCAAATTATATGAAGAAACAAATGTACAGGGAGCCATACCGGCTCGACTTCATCCTGCATTGCCGTGTAAGCACCATGCAATTAGTCTCAGTCTTCATACTTATTATTGCACCATGACTTCAGTTTTATGACTTCCCATATTTCATCTTTAACAGTGCTTGAGGCATCAAAACAAAAGCAAAAACAAGTTGGATGTGGATGTGTTTGCATTGAAACACTTGAAAATCAGCTTATTTCAAGGCTTTTAAGACCCAAATTTAAAACTCATAACCTTGTTTTCATGGTAATTCATCTTCATTGGGTCACGTTCATCTGAGATTACCCCACTTCACTATAGAGACTTTAATGGTTAGAATTGCAGAAGTTGCAGCCGCTTTGCTTGACATAAGGAATGCTGTAAATTTAAATTACCACTGGTCTGTTGGAGGCATTTCTTCCCCTGAAGGTGTAAACAGGAAGAGAAACTGATAGGCTAGTATTTGGCAGAGCTCAGACTAGATAACAATCTCACCACTCAGCTAAAACACATCTTAACATTGTCATTCATTAATAAAATTCACAAACATTTAGTCATTATTTAATGTAGATTCAGAGTACACTTTCTTTTGATGGTCCCTTTTAGACATTCTCTTGACTATAAGTACATTTGCAACTACACGTGAACTCACTCTCAATTGGCCCTTCGCCGGGAGTTTGATTGACAGGTGATCTGACCAATCATGCCGAATCTGCCATTTTGTCCGACAAACAAACCAGACAGGAGAGAAGATTTATGTCGGTGGACTTGAACTTGAAAAATGGTGTGTATTGATGTCTTTCCGCATTTGAAATGAGATGCCTTCTGATGTTCACTCATGTTTATTTTGTGCTATAACTAGTAAAGAGGAAGAGATGATCGGTTCACGTGACGCTTGAACTGAGGTGCTACAGTGATCTGTCACGACACATTACAAAGCCACAAAAAAAAAAAGTTAGAATTTCTTAAAAAATGACTACATTTGAAAGCTGATACTTTGTTTCATACCAAAAGTACACTCTAAAAAATGCTGGGTTGTTTCAACCCAACTTTGGGTCAAATATGGACTAACCCAACCATTGGGTTAAATTAAATTTTTACCCCAAAAGTTGGGTTAGTCCATAGTTGACCCAAAGTTGGGTTGAAACAAGTGTAGTGTAGCCTGCTTGTCTTTCAGCGCATTTTCCTCTTTGCTCCGCGATGTATTTTTCACTGTGTGAGAACATGATGTGCAATGGCAATATATCTGTTATGAATCAGATATGTGCATTTGCATCTTCCGTGTAAGTGGACAGATTGGATATTCCCCTGTCAATGCGAGTTGTTCAACAGTGACGAATGACGTCACCTCAGGTGGACCTTTTCCAGATCAGTGTGCAGTGTTGCGAGACAGTTGTTGTCAGATTTCATTGGTGATTTCAAATATGAAATTTAATCATAAGTTTGATGAGCAAATTTGATGTTTCCCCATTCAGAGAGATAGGAGCTGTACTCGCGTGACTGAAATAGCTGCCCGAGAGGCGTTTCAAAGGTGAAATTACACCGCAGAGTGAAATTACTTGTCTTAAAGTGACTTTGGTTGTTTTGCAAAGTGTAAAGTGTAAATGCAGATATGGCATATCGGTCACTTTTAAAAGATGCAACTGAATGTCTGAAAGACACTATCAAAATAAAGTGTTACCGAGATTCAAATCGATACTGATTGATAAATTCTGATCTGTAAGCATTATTTGACATTTTTTAGTATGGTATCAGTCATAAAACATTGCCAACACATTAATCGGAAGACTTCTGTACAGTTCTTTGGCTACATTTGGGAGCACTATGGTAATATTTTGAGATTTCATAACTAGGAAAATGCTGCACTGTGTTTGGAAAACTATGAGACATGAACTCACAGACATCAGGTTAAGCTCAGGCTGAGGTGAAAAGTGTGTACCTTGCCACGGTAGGCTTAATTGTGTCCATTACACAAATGCCTTCTTAATTACTGTAGACATGGGGTGAAAAGAAGGTGGGTTATATAACTGTCTGAAACATCAAAATCAACATCTGATTTGCATGTTCACATTCCAAATGTCTTAGATGTATAAACAAGGTTGCACCTTTGTGTCTTTTATTGAATAAGATAGAACTAGTTTCTAATCCTCTCTTACATGTGAATTTTGTTTTTCACTTTCCACACTAAGGCAAACATATCCAAGATGATTTATTTAGTCCTTTAGAAATGAGCGCAGGCCCCGCCCTCAGGAGTAACACGTTAAAGGACTTGCCCTCATGTTGTTGCAAAACCACATGACTTTCTTTTGTGGAACACAAATTCTGAAGAATTTTTTGGTCTCTTTTTTTCAATATAATTAAACAAGTAACTTAGGACCAGGGCCTTGAAGTTCCAACATTAGAAAAAGCACCATAAAAGTGTCATATAAGAGATCAGTGTGGCTCATCAAGTGTGGTTCTACCACACATAGGTTCGCTTTAACACTAAAATGTACAATATTGATGTATTGTGATGTATCTGTATTGTCGGTGACCTTTTGATTATATAGTATTCAATTGTCATATCAGTGGCATTATGTTTTCAATCGTATGTATTAAATACAGTTTACAGTTTGATTTACATAATAAGAAGTGATAACATTTCTTTCTGTTCTGTGTGACTACTTCTGCCAACTTGTTTGGAAGGATTACATAATGTTGAACAAGAGTAAACCTTACTATAAAACCTTAAAATGCATAACATTTCTGTAATCGTTTAACCAATATTTTGTTTGCCATGGAACACAAAGGCGTTTTCTCAGTCGTGCTGTGACTGACAATAGAACCATAATATAAAACAAAAATAAAAAAATTAATCTGTTTTATCCATACGCTGTAATCCAAATCTTCAGAATCCATATGATTGCAACTGACTGAATATCAAGCCTTTATTTAGCCATCTTCATCTTTAGCAGCAACCATAAATGTCAAAACCTGTACTCATAACAAATTCAAAAATTGCCACTTCAAGAAGCTTCACGTCAGGTTTTACGGCAGTGAAATCGAACGCTCATTGGCTCTTACCTGCTTCGTCATAAATCGCAACATGCTTGTGTCGGGTGATGTGTGTTTAAATTAGAAATGCATTGGGGTCATAATTTTAACTTTTAACAGCTTAAATTCTGTTCTGTACCTTACACAAAACAACTGTGTTTAGCCAGATGCAAAACATCATAATTTGGATTGATTTGGTACTGCTTTTTGACATTTTTTGCAATAAAAATTATCGTGATTGCATTGTCTGTCTGTAGTGTTTTACTTTATACTGTACATAGTTTTAAGAAATTGTTATGGTTAGGTTTAGAGGTAGGAGTGGAGTTAAATGCACATTTCTGTCTATTGCAGTTTATATATTATTTTATATATTCTATATAAAATGGTCATGTTTAGGTTTGGGGATAGGGTTCAGGGATCTAAAAACTACATTATTTATTGATAAAAAGTTGAAAGTGTTTACATAATAATGTTTACATTTTGGCAGTTTCAGTATGTCCAAATTGTACATTTCAGCATCAATCAAACCTGTAAATGTTGCGTACTAATACCTACGTATTAACAATGAGACCTTGCTGACATTTATTCATATATTATCTGCCCTAGTACTGACCTTTTCAAAGAATCACTTGGTCCAGTTCATCTGATTGATTCATTTCTGAATCTGACTGCTCCAGTTCTCAAGTACAACTCACTAACTCTATGAGCTGGTCCCAGTAGCTTGCTGAAGGGAAGAAGATTATCACTGAATTACAGCCTAAGTTTTGACCTATTTCTCAAACTAAACTATATGACTTGGAAGACTTGGAATATATTCAGTTGTATGAGTCATATGGACTACTTTGACTTATGGTGCTTTTAAATCCTTTTTGAAGCTTGCAAAGTAAGCTTCCTTATTTATTGTAATTACATGGACCAGAATTGAGCAGCCCATCTATGTTTTACAATAGAAAGTAACTGAGTGAAGTAATTATTTTAACTTCTCCACGAACTCAATGAGTTCTCAACAATGACTGTTTCAATCAATAGAGCATAGCAATGTGTGGTTTATAACATCTGTAAAAAAATCTATCTATCTATCTATCTATCTATCTACTGTATCTATATATATACTTGATAACACAATGACCTTGTCATTACATTGGTGATTTAGGCCTTAATTTTACCTTATGTCGCACTATTGTTCAGAAGCATTTTTGTCAACTTCTCTCCACGTCACAGGGGCAAAAGTTACTTATATAGTATCTAGCCTGGAAGCTTGTGAATCCTGAGTTTCCTGAGGCAGGAAAAACTGAATGGTTTATGTGGCCAAAAATAACTTGTACGTTCTCAGTGCCTGCTAAATTAACATTCACTCACTCTTGGTGGGAATATCATGAGAGATTTGTGCGTACAGCACTCATTGGCCTCCACACCTAGCAACCAGATCAAAATATTTAATATTCTTGTCATTTAGGACACAAAATACACCAGGTGAAGTCATGATCCTTCTGTAAATGCAAGTGTTGATGGACTAAAGAGCAACAACAACGGGCCCAGCTGTCCTTCTTTTATATTTTAGAAGCAATTATACAGACAATGGCAAGGATGGTTCACCTGTGAAGAGATCAGGCTAACTGCACTCCAAGGCCTCTGTTGTTGGAATGAACCGACGTCATAAGGAAGAGATGAGCATCCGGGTTGTGTTTTGGAAACACTCACTTTTAACAATACCCACCCTTGATGTATATCCAGTGTTGTTTACTGCATTTAGTTTCCTGTAGGACTCAGCATTGCCATACCAAGCAAATCCACAACTTTGATTATTCCATAGTCGTGACAGGCTCCAAACATAATTCAGAAAAATACACAATTTTACAATTATGCTACATGCATCATTAATGCAATGTAAATAAGTGAGGTAAACCCAGTTTCCAGAATATTTCCAGCATCTTCTAAGCCGCTATTTTGTTGTTTTGGAATGTAATCGAGCAACTGTGTGTTTCAGAAACTAATCTTCCAAACCTGTATGCCTTCCAAGAAAAATGAGCCTCAAGGAACTCTGGTGATTTATTTATTTTTTTCTTCTTCCCAGTTCTTTCTCTGTGATCCTCTGAGATCTGCAGAATTAGATTTTAGATGATGATTCCTGAAAAAGAACACCAGTATGCTGTTTACACGCAAGATTATGAAATGTTGAATCTTAAGGAGAGATATACTTCTGTGGCAGATGGCCTCATATTATCTCAAGTATGACTTATAAGATGGTTTTTGGGCAATTACATCAACACAAACCAAACAATAGCTTAGATAGATAGATGGATGGATGGATGGATGGATGGATGGATGGATGGATGGATGGATGGATGGATGGATGGATGGATAGATAGATAGATAGATAGATAGATAGATAGATAGATAGATAGATAGATATGGCAGGAGACATGTTGATTTCACTCCCAGGGGATCCGTGTGCTGATTGGCTGAGAGTCACACTCATCTCAAACAGCCACACTGGTATTCAGTCATGCTGCTGCATGTGAGCGTAAGGAAAGCACATTGCAGTTTTCTGCATGCAAATCAAGTAGGAGTTTCAAATTCCATAATTGAAATGTTGACATTCGGCAAGCAATAAAAGGTATTCCTTTGTTTTTTATTGACTAGGTTAGAAGGTTAAATGCCTTCTTGTCAAGCATGAGGTGTCCTGAAGACAGATGCGTTCAGTTCCAAAAACTGACACGACTGGTATTTGCATGAGTTATCACTTCATAATTGTTCTGCTGTGTTTTGCAGCTTTCTTTTTTTTTTTTTTTCATTATGAAACACTAAATTCTATGCATATCCATTTAATGGAATACAAAGGTTTCTTTTGAAATAAGCTTTTATTTGATGGTCAACAGCACTTGGCCGAGTCTCTTAAAAGAGAGACATTCATAACAAGAATAATTTCACAACCAACAATGATTATCGAGTCTTACAATTGTCTGTTTTTCTGCTCTTTGCATATCTACTTAAACTGTTCCACTCATGTGAAATTAAAACAGTTTGAACTTTCCCTAGAGGACCTAAAGAGGTCAAAGAGTTCAGTTCAACTGGTTTTGCAACGCATCCCAGGTGAGACATCTGACCCAGAGTCGACCTATCCCTGTACTCGCATGCATTCACCACATGTAAAGTTACACAACAACAACAATGCTCCAGCAATTCTACTGTTCAGATTACAATCTAAAGTACAAAACCATGCCACTCAGAATACTATATCCTTTCAGTCATTAGATGCAGAAAAACACGTTGATCTGTCTGGTACACATACTGTATATTACATTACAGGCGCAGTTTCAAAGCAGTTTTACAAAATAAGGAAATGTCAGTGTTTATAATATTTTAATATCTTCTTTCCTTATATTCGTATTCAGCAGATTAAAGCTGTCCAATAATAGTTAATATTTTTTGCGATGATATAAGCAATCAAACTGTTTTGATTTGCTATACAGTACACATCAATTTGCTTTTAGTTAATATTTGCTACATAGTACATTCTTACATAGTAAGATACTAAGTATTACATAGTAAATACATAGTAAAATACTTAAAGTGGTTGTTTAATTCATTATTAATTATTCATTTGTTAATTAGAGTTATTCATTCATTATGTGGTAATATTAAAAATTGTGAAACCAGTGAGGTTTTGTTCAGTTTATAATAGTTTGGTGTCATGACAAGCTTAATTGCTATTTAATGATGTGTATGACAGAAATGGTTAAGAGATGCATATAAATGACAGGGTTAAAAAAAATTATCATATTGCCCACTCCTAAGCAGAGGAGTTAACTGAAAGTTGTCATGGCATAATACTTTTGCATATTACATAATATATTACATAATTTAGAAAAGGAAGTCTCAGAAACCCAACAATTCTGAAGTACTCATGGGCTCATCATGAAAAATGTAGGTTATGTAATAAGGGCACCTTGCTTTCCCCCATGACACGTCAGTGCTAGAAAACAAGCTGTGCTTGTCCCATGGTAGGACTCTGAATTCAAAGCTTTCCTCTCAAATCCGCAGCCTCATGCTGGTGGCCTTTGTTCTGGCCCACTTGGTTAGAATAAGATGTTCCAGGCACATTCTTTGCGAGGCTGGTACCACAGAGGAGCAAACCTCTCACACAGACAGCGATTCACTGTTTTCCAAACCCCTGGGGAAAGATGCACACCGTTCTTCTCAGATCTAATGCATCTAGGAAGAATTCCAGCACTGTTAAATAAGAGCACCTTCGCTTTGGCCTCCTACAAAGAGTCTCTTTTTGAGGAGAGCTTAATAAAAGCAACTCTGATAAAGTTGCAGGGCGGCATCTTTCTTGCTATTTTTACACACTCATCATTTACAACTCATCATGCTGAGGAACTAAGAAACATAAGTTCTGTATGTTCAAGCAAATCACCCATGAAGGGTAAGAGTCATTGGGAAACTTGGTATATTTGACCTCTTGCACCAGCCCTGGGATTAGTAAAGAGTTCAGGGCGGAACTACTACCCTACACTGATATGTTTGTGAGGCAACATCCTTTTATGGTCGTGTGAAAGTAACTAATGTTGCTTTTCAAATCCTCTTTCTATAGGTGGAGTGCAGTAAATGTATCACATTCCCACACCCGTGTAAAAACAAGAGCGTAGTGGCTTACCTCAAAAAAAAAACAGACTATTGGCCTTGTCAATATAAAATGCTCTGTCAGAGATCTTTGTTGTAGATTATTCTTGGAGACAAATTAAATTCATAGTCTCCAACTATTCACTGTTTACTGCTTTTGTAAAACAGTAAGACCATTCAAAAGCTTGTACTTGATGTAGGACAGGTCAATATTAAATTATGAGACACATTGGGATCATAATTATTTGGGTCAGACTGGCTAGAGTAGATACTGAGATAAAACACCCCAAATAATTTGAGAAAGATTCAATATATGAGATATTATATGCATACTGACTGCAGTCAGTAAGTCTTGCAAAACATGCTGTCACATCACAGAATCTGAAACTATGGTTTGTAGAATGGAAATTTGTCTGTGGTTATGACTTACATGCAACCCTAGGTGAACAATGGGTCATGTATTGTTTGGCTCTATGTCAGAAGTAACTTATGCCTAGTACTGCGCTAGAAACCTTATACGATGATTCTTGTATTCCATTACAAGGGAGGATATAAATGATTTTCAAATGTGTTTTTATAGTCTTATATAGATTATATAATTGATATAATCTTATAAAGACTTGTGTATTTATACGTGTTAAGTAACTCATATGTATTCATTTGGATTGGACTTCGGTTGCTGTGATGTCATTTAAAGGAAAATTTGCAGCAATTTTTAATTACTTTATTTGGGAGCTGAACACCAGTCGGTGCATTCCATAAAAGTAGTAAACACTTTCAGCTCATTATGACTTTGTCTATTTATGCTGTAAACTTTCTTCTAAAGAATTGACAAAAAAAATCCAGAAGTAAACATCTGTCTCATTTGATTCTGTCTCTACAGGATGCACCTGGGAGCGAGAGGGAGGCTGTTTGTATAACGTGAGAATGAGGTAACAACGTTTACACGGCGGATCACACTCAATAACTTTCCACAACAGGGTATTAGATCTGAGGTTTAGGAAATAATTTCACTCCACTGAAAAATGGCACAAACAGCCTACTGTGAGCTTATATTTACATGAGAGGACAAACAAGTACAATTCTCAGTGCACTGTAACTCACTCGCATGCAAAGCCGGCCACACTTCACCAGGCCTTGACATATAGAAAGCTGCCCACTACGCTAAACTGAAACAGATGTTTGGGAGTTGCATAACAGCAGAGGTCTTGCAGCTGTTTTGGGAAGCAGAGCAAATGCCAAATCACCAGCGAATTCAGTCTGAACATTGTACCACTGAACATTGTCTATGGTTGTTTAGCCCAGTCAAAAATACCATATATATATATATATATTTTTTTTTTTTTTTTTTTTTTTTTTTTTTTTTGCTATTATTATTAGTTGTAGTGTAGTTGATTTGTTGCTTAGTTATTTGCCAAAAGACAGATTTATTGTCTATTACCCGATGAAGTAACATTATTAAAGTACAAATATTTTTCATTTATTTTCAATGTATGGTTAGTCTGTTCTGTTTGTAATCATATCACTGCTTGTTTAAATGCAGCTTGTTGAAATGCAGTTTTAAATTGTCTGCCTTTTTGGCTTATAGATGTTCAGTTCAGTTTAGTGGATTTTAGTTTGATGGCATATATAGCTGGCTGTTAATAGCGGTAATAAAACGTTAATGAAACCTCAGATCAGAGTGCGCTTGGATTCTGATATTTCTAGAAGTCATTTCATTTTAAGCCTCCACCCATTTGCTATAGGACCCAACTAACCTTTGAATCTACTTTATTACAGTTTACCTTATCGGAACTTCTGCAGAAATACTGAAATCTGGGTCTTACGTAGAAGTCTTACCCCAGGGACCTCTCAGAGGCTCGAGTTACATTGAGCGTGGCCTTCCTAAGGAGAGAAAGATGAGGGTTTCACACGCCAGCTCTGTTTTTTTCACTATGCTTTGCCTCAAAAGCCTTCTGGATTACTACAGCACGGTAGCCATTATGAATTTACCTCTAGATCTATTAAACCCTCTCTTTTCTCCATATATAGTTTTTAAATAGCCATTTTTACAGTTCAGTGGAAAGCTCAACTATGTACAGTTTTTAATCATGCACACGATGCGGAGCTCACTGCGGTCAGTGACATTTACTGTATATTTATATATGTGTAATTACCGGAAAGAATTTGATTATTCCTATAAAGAGATTGCATGTAATAAAATGTGAGCAGTGAGAGATGCCACTGCATATTTGAATAGTAAATGTCAATCATAAACTACCATGCATGGAAAGGGGACAATATTGGTCTAAATAAATGCATCATGAAGGCCTTACCTTCATGGACTTTACTCCTTTATCTCAATCCTATATAAAGGCCAGTGAAGATCGTGCCAATGTTACATCGACACATTTAAAGTTGGATTTTTTTATGGATATATTAATAATCTGATGGCAACTTATCTAAAATGTTACAGAGGTCATGGTCATTCATGTGAACTACCAGTGCAAACTGATCTGTTTGCACTATAATGCACCAATTCAGTAGAATGAGGCAGAGAACAAAAAAATAAAACCATTTTCCCCAGCGAATGGAGCACATGTATGTTACTTCTTGGATATCCGAGTGAAATAAACGGCATGCTATTTATTAGGGGTCCTGATCTCCCTGTCCAGGTCTGTCTTGCTAGAATGGCTGGCTAACTGTAACATTGTTCTGCATATTTTTTACATTTATCAGGTCAAATGCATACACTTTACTCCTGGTATAAAACACTCCATCTCAGTCCTGTGTTAAGGCAGATGAAGATTTAAAATTTTAAAGTCTGAATTTTTAAAGATATTAGAATCTGATGTCAACTTATCTAAAATGTTATATGCATGAGGTCACATGCATTTGTATAAACTATTATTTCGATCCTAAAACTGGAGAAAACGTCTTTGTCCTACATGAAGAAAACTAAAAGGCCTGAGCGTAGTATTTAGTGTAAACATAAGGTTTATTGCAATGTGCATTTTGCATCCATAAATTGTTAAAAAAAAAAATTTAAAAAAATACCATGGACACAATGAAGCAACAATACCCATGTTTCAAAAAGACTGCTGTCAAAAAACTTTTCCCTGTGAAAAGTTCCACATGGTCCTGTTGGCTTGTAAGTATCAGGCAAGTCTTTGGTAGTTAGAAAACACAGTTAATCTGAACACATGTGGCCCTCTTCAGACACCATCGTGCCTGTTATTTGGTTGGCATAGAAGGTCAACATGTCAACAGAACATTTGCGGCAACAATATCCACCCCTCACCTCCGTCCGTTTCAGGACATTTCGCTTTACATCAGTTGCTAATTTACAGAACTATGCAAATGTATACAGATCTTCATTCCCACAATAAGAAAAAAAAAAAAACTTTTACACATTTACACAAGTTGATTTTTGTTCCATTTCAAAACACAAACAAGCAATAATCCCCATAAGCAGCAGGCCCCATCTGCAGAGATACAAGCGATGCTATACAAATCATATGGCAGGAGTCACCGCTGTGGACGAGAGGACCAGTGCTCCGTACAGGTCCGTCTAGAACATCCTTAACTACAGGAGCTAAGAAATGCCCACAGTACTAGGGATCAGTGACATGGAGGGCATGAACGCGAGTCCCGTATAGCTTGCGTCAGGTGGGGCTGTGGGGACATCTCATAGGGACGTACATTTCCTTGGCTTGACTTGGATAGGCCGAAGATACACTCTCGGCCAGCTCCATCAGGCAAACCTCTCTCCGTCTCTTCATGAGAGGGACCAAGGGAAAGCAAGGCTGGGCCCCCTTCCTAGCAAGGGGTACATCAGTCCCGTTGTACAGTAACCTCAGTCGGACATCTACATCACTCTCTCTTTTCCGCGTTAGTCCAAAGAGATTGTCAGATATTACCGATCTAGGCCACTTGTACGTCGTAAAACTTTCATTTCAGGTCAGGTTTTCATCTGTACAGCCAGCTTCATCTTGAAGTTGCATATCTGGAGGTCCATTTCAGGTGAGAGCTGTGGCTCTGCCCGCCCCATGGCAGAGCCACTTATACAGCAGATCCCGTGCTGTTGTACTGGTGCTCGCCATCCTCGGAGGACCCCAGCTCCTGAGGGTCCAGGGGGAGGCTGGAGTCTGAGGGCAGATGTGACTGAAACTTCTCCAACTGCTCTGGGCTCGCCAGGTTCTTCAGCAGGCTGTTCTCACGCTCCAACTGGTTGTTCTTCTCTGCCAGTTCCTTGATCTGCTCTTTCAAGATCTCAACTTCCTCCCTGACTGCATACATTAAGTGATTCTTTACAAGATCCTATGAGAAAAGAACAGGGAATTGAGTTTTCATGATCGCACCAAAACATCTGACTATTAAGTACAATGCAACTGATCTATTTGCACTGTAATGCATTAATTGAGAAGAATGAGGCTCAGAACATAAATTCTAATTTTTCCCAGCTAATCAAGCATGTATTTTACTCCTTGGACAGCCCAATGATCTAAACTACATGCTATTTATACTACATGACTTGGGGAAGTCGTGGCCTAATGGTTGCAAAGGTTGTGGGTTCGAGTCTCGTACCAGCAGGGATTGTAGGTGGGGGGAGTGAATGTACAGCGCTCTCTCCCACCTTCAATACCACGACTGAGGTGCCCTTGAGCAAGGCACCGAACCCCCAACTGCTCCCCGGGCGCCGCAGCAAAAAATGGCTGCCCACTGCTCCGGGTGTGTGTTCACGGTGTGTGTGTGTTCACTGCTGTGTGTGTGCGCACTTTGGATGGGATAAATGCAGAGCACTAATTCCTAGTATGGGTCACCATACTTGGCCACATGTCACTTCACTTTCACTTTTTTTTCACTTTCACTTTATTAGGGGTCCTGATCTCACCATCAGGGTCTGTTTTGCAATATTAACCAGCTAACTGTACATTATATTCTACTTTTTTTAATGTGAATCAAGTTAATTATTCAAATTGGCTCTGGATTAACAAATATTTACATCTATTGCAAGCCTCCTACTGTAAGAGAGCAATCTTAATACATGAATTATGGATCTGCACTTTAATTTACAGTTACATATTAATATTTAGTTTAAAAAATAGTCATTAGTACTAAATGGTTACAGAGTTTACTAGGAGGATTAAATGGGTTAAAACAAATACTTTTACTAAAAAAGGGAATAATAATTACAAATAAACGCATGTTTTTCTTTATTTTAGTTACATTTATCCATATCCTAATCTATAGCCAAGTTATTCAAATGTGGCTTGGGTTTAACAAATGTTTACATCTAAGACAGAGCTGTCTTAATACATTAATAAATAACTGTTTAAAGAATATTTGTACCAAATATGGTAGTTGTAGATATGATTTTGTCACCTATGTAGTAATATTTAATACATATTTTAGTAAATAAAACATTACATTTGGTAAAAAATGTTGGTCCCACTTTATATTAAGTGGCCTTAACTATGTACTTACATTTAAATTGATCATTTGGTACAATGCACTTATTGTGTACATACATGTTTTTACATTGTACTTATATTTGACCCATCCCTTACACCTTAACCCCCCCTTAAACCCACCCATACCACCAAACCTGTCCCTAACCTTATTCGTTTCCCACCTCAATAGCAGCAAAAGTCTTTTGCAATACAATATGAACACAATAAGTACATTGTACTGATTTTTTGATGCAAGTACATAGTAGTGAAGGCGTACATAGTAGTTAAGGCCACTTAATATAAAGTGGGACCAAATTTTTGGATACAGATGTTACTAGGGGGGTAAAACAAAGACCTGTTTTAAACAAAAAGTTGCATGGATTGTTGTATGGTGACCTTTGACTTTTACTGCAATGAAGGTAGATGCAGCAGCTCTAGAGCGCGCCACAGCTCTGGTTACAACCTACATAGAAACTAGATACTTTCCGCTGTGCTCCTACAGTCATGAGCTCATTCTAGTAGGCAAAGACTCTAGAAATATATCCTTGAAAGGGACTTTGCTAGTAGGGATCTGATCGTGGTGTTAAAAGAACTTACCATTGCTTGTTCGATCTTGTTGTCAATTGCCACAACGCTTGCGCCAGAGGCACTGCAAAAGACAAAGAAACCAGGTATTAGAAGGCAGTTCATGCGCTGCAGTAGTAAACAAGCTCTGTTGAAGCGCAGTGAACGAAGCGAAGTAAGATTTATGTCCGAGATGCAATCCCTATCGTCTGTCAAAAAAAAAAAAAAACATTCTATAATCCCATAAAATCGGCCTACCTGTTGTCTAGTTTGACCGACACTACATCCCCTCCTAGGAAGGATGAGAAGAAGGAGATGGAGAAATTGTGCAGCTGATAGACTGCGAGCTCCATAGGCGTTTTGAACATCTCCGTGCTCATGTTGAGGACAAGACCCGTCTGAATAATACTTCTCGCCACGTTTGCGACTCGTTTGAACAACGTGCTAAGATCCTGGTTGTTATTGCTTTCGTTGCTCTTGCGATATGCAGAGAGAAGCCGGGCGCTACGAGTTAACTAGGCGCGGTTTCAGCGAAACACTGTTGGCTAGTGATGCTATTTCTGCCGCAGCGGGGCTTTTATAGTCGCCGCGGTGACGGCGTATGACGCATGCATATATTATTCAAATGAGGCTAGTGGCATAGATTTTCTTTCTGCTCTCGCACTGAACTCGATCAAAGAACACACAGCATGAAGCAGCAGCAAGCCGCAGGACAACCCCTCAAAACACATCAACACAAACAAGACACGCCATTAACAAGTGTTGCAGTGTTACTTGTTGCAGCATTATGTTTTGATAATTGATACGTTTTGCTGAGTTATGACACGCCTCGCGAAATAGATAGTCCACGAGAATGCATTTGCCTTGTCACTGAGGAACAACATGTTCCTATAAACCTCAGTAATTTGTTGCATGGTAATATCAGCAACTGAACAGTTTATTAGAGTACATTTACAGAGTCGGTCTTTCGGTCTATGCCTGCAGGTCTTCGGAAGTGTACAGTTTTGCAGTTGACAGCTCGGTTTGGGAACTGGATGGGAAATGAGTTGAACTTTCTCACAGTACTTTCCACAGTGTGTAACTTCAGCCTGTAGTGCCTCTAGTGGGCAAACTGTGTATAACAGACATAAACACATGCTCAACCAAAAACACTGTCTGAAGGTTGGGATCACTTTTAGATATTAGTCAATAAACTGGTGTTTGCACACTCGGAATGTAAACAAACTATGTTTCATTGTCCGTTAGTTCAGTTTTTAACGTGAAAGCTCATAAGCTCATACCAAAAGCATGACAACAGCAATTATGTCCTTAACAAGTACATTGTACAACGTTCCAGTGATATAACAATGTATTTAGACATATAGAAAGCACACCATAAAATAAATAATACAATTTAGAATCCTGCTAAAATCAACTTTGTGAATAGGAAAAAAAAAGGTGCATCATGAGACACATTTTTCAGTGACTTGAGCAGACTGAGTCTGATGGGAGGTTTCCTGAAGTAACACTTCTAACTCACTTTAAATTATATAAACTTAAAAAAGGTAAAATGTTAGTTAATCAGATAATGTTCTTTTTAACCCTGTTACAATAGCATATGACTAATTAAATTCATAATTATTATGAAGAAGTATAAAAGCAAAACTGGAGTCTCAAATTTGTTCTCTATCCCTTTTTCTTTCTCTTGTTAATATTGTTGCATATTATTGGTAAATATAAGGATGGGATGTGCTAGCAACATTACACAATGTTTCTGCAATGCTATGAAAATGCATTTATTATGTCACAAAATGACTCTTTACCACACTCTAAAAAATGCTGGGTTGTTTCAACCCAACTTTGGGTCAAATATGGACTAAACCAACATTTGGGTTAAAATTTTAATGTAAAAATTTAACCCAACAGTTGGGTTAGTCCATATTTGGCCCAAAGTTGGGTTGAAACAACCCAGCATTTTTAGAGTGTAGAGATCGACCGATATATCGATTTACCGATGTTTTTCTCGATATTTAAGCATTTTACAATAATCGGATATCGGTTTTGTAATATCGGATAATCGGATTATATAATCATTATTTCGCTAATAAACATCTAAATAAATACATCTCTATGGAAACTAATTTATTATCTCCACGAGCGATCGCAGTTTGAGTATAGTTCTGTGTAACTGCATAGATAAACTGCGCTGTCAGCAGGCATTTCATAATCTAGAACGACAAAAACATTATTAGTAATTCTGATATAACATGCCAGTTGAGAAATGCAATAAAATACGATGTTTTGTTTGTTATATTTCAATATTCCAGAGAATATTATTCAGTGAATTAACATTATCCAGTGAATTATTCTTCACTCTTTAGCCTATTAAACAGCTTATAAACCTACTAAAACTGTAGTTTAAAATTAAGTTGATATGAATCCTTTCATTTATTTATTTTCTTCATTTGAAAACATTAGACCTTCTACATTTATTTTGCTTACTGTTAATATTAGTGTTGCTGCTGATGCTTTCAATAAATTTTTTTTTTATTGTAATATGAAGATTAAATTTAACATGAAAGACTGGTAATTTTCAACACTTTTTTTTTTTTTTTAAGATGGCTGAAAGGAGGAAAAACCAAAGTGAAATATGGACTTACTTCACTCAGTCATTTATTTACTTTATAAATATCGGTTCTGCATATCGGTTATCGGGCACATAAACACGCAAATAATTGGTATCGGTATCGGTTATAAAATATCAATATCGGTCGATCACTACTCTTTACTACAGTTTACAATCTATCGTCTATCTTTTCTGAGTGGAGCAAAAAATTGTCTAGATCCCAATGAAGCCCTTTGAAAGGTGATGGCTCAAAGTTGATCCTCCTAATGAGATTTCACAAAAAAGCACACATTAGTGACCGTAGTGCTGTCACTTTCCATTTCATGCAGAGTTAGCAATGCTGCCAGATTAGCATTTCATAGGGACGCTCCAGAAGGAAGTTAACGTCTTCTCGTTAACCACCAGGATACCCTCTGACGAATCGCCACACAGCAGCAAAACAGCAACGGACAGATTTCTGCAGCACAGTTGACTGGTAATAATAGAGAACGATCCATCAATACTGCATGGATCACGCAAAAGATCTGTTGATATGGTTGAACACCCTCAGCCCCACGCACAAAATTAGGAAATTTCAGCCTTGTCCCGGATCCATGCCGATTAATATGAGCTCGGTGCTTAACGCATGTAAGAGGAAAACTGCAGCCTGCCTACCACAACAGAGAGGAAAACGGAAGCAAAGAGATGTCCTCAGGGGTGTGAGCTCAACTTCCACCAAGCTCCATCCACCCACACAAAATGGACAACCCCATTACATGCAGATTTAGTGTAAGGTAATAGTATTCATTTTAGTGGCTTGATGTGACAAAACCAGGACAACCAGCCTCTCAAACATAGAGAAAACTGCATACATTACATTCCAGTGGAACAAGGATGTAATGTACTTAGAACTTGTTTGGGATTGGATAAATAAAGCATTAATAATGGAATAATGGAATAATGCATTGTTGTGATGCAGCGAGATGAGCAAACAGATGCTTCATTCAGCTGCCACTCCAAAAAAAAAAAAAACCTGCGCATCACAGTAAACACAGATGTGCCATGGTACAGTATGTCTCCATCTGTCACCATGGCCAGGGTGGAGATGTCCCAGCCTCGCTCCGATAAACAAATCCTTTATACTGCTACTACACAGTTTAAAACAAGGTTTGAAACTTTAAGACCGGACTTAGTGTATATATTACGTTCAATACAGAAATGCTAATTATTTACACTTGAACCCCTTATGCAACAAAACTTAATTTACTAAAAACCCACAAAAAAGTTTTCAAAACACACCTAGCCATAATAGGCAAACTTGGTTAGCCTTTGCATACGTAGGGACACACCAATCATTACTACAACGGAATGTGTGGAATGACACATTTTCAGTCCGTCAAGTTTGCATTCTGTGAATAGCTGCTGATATGAAGTCAAAAAAAGTCATCTAGTTTACTTGGGAGGACAGCTAGAGAGAGAGCCTCACCAAACTGATGAATCAATTGTGTAAATAACACCATCTACAGTGTAAACTCTTGACTTTTTGTCATGCGAAATGAAAAAAAACAAGTTATGCAAGATGTGCATAACCCATCTGTAATTACTTTCTAACATGATACACAGCAGATGATGAATGGTCACGCACTTCGCTGACTGAAACGTAACGATTTTTGCACCTTGTAGAGCAAGACGTGCAGTATTAGCTAGTTTGAATGGTTAGACAAGACTAACTTTCCTGGCTCACGTTCACCCCTTTACAATTAATCCGCCAGCTGTCAGTAGTAATGATACACTCACACGACTCCAACATTCTTACACTTACCGCCTGCCCATCTTCTTAAATAGACTAGGTGAGTATAAAGGTGGCAAACTCATGGCTGTTGCTCTATGAGAAAGTCACTTAACTGCAGACACAGCCCGAGATGCAACTTTGTGACTCCAGCAGTGTGGATGCAGTAAAAATGTCCCATTCTCTCAGCTGGATGGGAGGGAGGTGGACATACAATGATATTGTGTCTTTTTCCCCCCTCTGTTCTCTGACTGTCTGACTGTTCTCGGGAGACAAATACCCAGAATTTCTGTTTTGCACTTGGCAAAGTTTGATTAGTGACTCTCATTGCGACATTATTGAGAGCAAAATAATGAGAGGATGATAAATTATTCAAGTCAACAAAAAGAAAATGCTATACAAATGAAGTCTCACTGTTTCAATCTGGAATTTCCAAGAATATCTCAGATGACGTTAAATTTCCATCTAAAATGTTCCATGTCCATTTATGGTATGTGTTTTTACAGTTTAAGTTCACTTTTGTTGAAAGTGAAAAGACATGTCTCAACTTTTATGTATATAGCGTGCTCATTTCTCAGCAGACAGCTTTGTTTTGTGTGTCTGAAAGGACTCATGCATGACTGCAAAAAAAGCAGTTATGCTGTACGTGCAGCGTATGGCTGGGTGTTTGTTTACCTACATAAAACATGTTGGTACAGGAGATGTGGATGATATATGTTATGTAAAACGAGATTAGGCATCCATTACTTTAATTCGCTGGATACAGTAAATTGTCTAATTGCCTGAGTCAAGAGCACATGAATAATTCTTACAGACGTAATTCAGGTCAGCCTGTGGGCAACGAAGGCGTTTGTTTGTTGGAATCTATAAGCTAAATAATGTTCATGTTCCAGAAGTAAAACCTTCCTTTTGAACATGACGTGCAAATGTGTATTTTTTAATGCTTGTTTTTCCCTCCTAAGGATGGCTTCCCATGTATAGTACTTTCACAGGAACCCTTGACTTGACCTACTTGAGTGTGAATACTGCGAGTGCCAGGTCCTGCCCTGAACAGCCAATAGGACGGGAATTTAGGCCAGATAGATACAGAACATTTGTAGGACTTTAAGCACTCAGAAGTTTGGGACTCAGATTTTTTAAAATTTATTTATTTTTTATTATTATCTTTTTTTTTAAGAAGTCTACTTTTGCTCACCAAGGCTGCGTTTAATTGAAAAAAAAAATACAGTACAAAAAAAGTAAAATAAGTAAAATAACTTTTCTGTATAATATTTTAATATTCTAAGTATTAATATACCTCAGTCTTCAGTGTCACATGATCCTTCAGAAATCATTAAGGTTTGCTGCTCAAGAAATATTTCTTATTATTATCAGTGTTAAAAACAGTTTTACTGCTTAATACTTTTCCCCAAGATTCTTTGATGAATAAAAGTTAAAAAGAAGAGAATTTATTTAAAATAGAAACCGTTTGTAGCATTATGAATGTCTTTACTCACACTTTTAAAATTGAATGAATCCTTGCTGTATAAAAGCACATATTTCTTTTAAAATAATAATAATAATCTTAAATGATCTAAATAATATTGACCCCAAACTTTTGATTGGTATATCATAGGTTTGATTGTACTGTAGTCCTGTGCAATGCTCATGAATGCACGCTCATATTGACATGGGATGATATGAGGTGCAAAACAAGTTATTATATCACTCATGCACTCAATTTCGTGCATTGGCTGACTGAGAAATTATGAATGGTCAGAATGTCAATGGCACTGTTATACTACTATTATAGCGCATGGAGGAGCTGCTTACATAAGACTGAACAGTTATAAAAGCCCCTCTACTCATACAGCAAGTATTATCAGGTGTTTGTACCTTTTCGGCCCAGGTGTGTCACATATCCGACCCTCTTTGTTGCTTTGCTATCTGTCTAGACAAGACTCAGTGTGGACGCAGTGCCTATGGGTTATATTAACATCTCTGTGGTTACTCAGTTTCCAACGGGCCTCATGGAAATTCTGCACAGTCTCCACTAAAGGCCCAGTTTGTTCATGACAGAAAGCCCGAGTCTGTAATACATTGAGTCAGCCACTTGAGACTGTTGCGGACATTCACAGCCCCTATTCCTGCTGGATATTTACGCCCGCTTGAGTTCTGTGTCTTTACCCACTAAAGAGAATCTACTGCCATCTCCTGTTATATGGGCTCATACAGGTTTTTATGCATCTATTTTCCGATTCACAAAGAACAATTCTGGGATCATCCTGAATTGCTAAAATAAAATAAAATAAAATACTGTTTGAGAATTTGGGCTTGGTAATATTTTTTTTCTTGTGATGCAAAGCTGAATTTTCGAGAAGGGTCTGGCTGCAGCTGGCGCTTGCACTCTCAGACGTGCACTCTCAGGCTTGCACTCTTTTGGAATTTTCAGCATCATTACTGCAGTTTCCAGTGTCACACGATGCTTCAAAAATCATTCTGATATGCTGATTTTCATATTTATTTGTTGATAGGAGCAATTAAATATTATGTAACGTATCATTCAGATACAAACATGTTTTGACTATTGAATGCACATTGCAGTCTTATTACTGCGCATGCAAAATGTTATGGAAATGATTACTGTTCCATGTCTCCATTTTCAAATTACGTAACCAATTAAATCAATCTGACTGATGCATGTAAAGTGCATGTTAAAGTTTGAAATGCAGGAGTAACACATGAAGTAGGGTATAGAGAAAGGTTCAGTTATGTCAGTCTTTCTCTAAATGGGAGTGTCGATGATTTAACTGGTGCTAAAGGTAAAGTCACTAAATGGAATTCCTAAAATCCTGAACACTCCCCCATCTTTCGTTGATCAGTCAAACAGATATTCCTGCCCTAAAGTCATGCCATTGAATAAACCAGTGATTTTTGTGTCGGCCTGGGGTGCTTTTCCCATACAACAAGGTAACTCGCTGTTTAACTACCATAGTATGATGCATCGCTGGAGGAACAAACTGGCTAGTCACAACTGTTTCCAAAAAATGCTTCTTGGCGTAAATCTATGAATATTATTGTCTTGGCAATAAACTAGGTAGAAGAGAGTATTTAGCACTGACTGACATAACGTTCAAGAAGATTGTGTCCTTTTCAGAAAATGTGCACCAAGATGTGAGCTTAAATCAAAGTAATGGAGTCCAGTGGGAGAACCTACGCTCCAACAAAAATTGGCAAGGAAGGAAATCTCGGCTCGGCAAGGAAGAGCACATTCCCTCAGAACGTGGGCCTTGTGTGACCCAGAAGGCTTATGCAACCAATCTACAGCCAGGTCATAAAGTCATTGCCAGTGCAGCAGTTCCTCTACAGCAGTGAAATCATAAAATGTATTAATATTTCTGTATATGTTCCGTCTATGTTTTTCCTACCAGTGGTTTTCCACGTATCAAAATAATTACTAATATTAAAGTCAGCATTGATGTCATCATTTTAAATGTACAGTCAACCTTTTCCTATCAATGTTTTTCCACTTATTCAAAATAATTACTAATATTGAAGTCAGCATTGATGTCATCATTGTAATTGTATACTGTCTACAATACAAACTTGTTTTAGGTTGTTTTCTTGATGTGATTTTATTCTAAAGTTCACACACACAAATTATTATTATTATTATTATTATACTGTAATATAGATTTAGGAGGTGAGAGCTGTAGAAAGTGTCATTTATGGTCACTTAAGGCTGCAACTCAACTTTTGCCCCGATTTTCCCACAATTTACAGTTTGGATAAGTCAATGCTAGTTGCCAAAAGTCAGAGCCAGTCTGCAGATTTGAGTTGACAGATTCCACAGAAAATTGGGTAGTCTATGATGGTCACAGACTCTGATTTTTTAGCTTAGACTATGAATCTATCCAGTCGGAGGATATCAAACACATTTGATATTTTCAGCCGATTTTAGAGCACACATTGTTTTAATTTGTCAAGTTTCTCCTAGCAACAAGGTGCATGTTTCGGCATGAGTTTATTGTGTTTATTGTGTAAACAACTCTAAAGTCGACTAGTGTGTGATCCTCAGTCGTGTAGTGTATGATAGCCAGTTTTCCTCTGTGACTATTTACAAAGTCAATAAGTGTATG
Source organism: Sinocyclocheilus anshuiensis (assembly GCF_001515605.1). Lineage (NCBI taxonomy): Eukaryota > Metazoa > Chordata > Actinopteri > Cypriniformes > Cyprinidae > Sinocyclocheilus > Sinocyclocheilus anshuiensis. The sequence continues at coordinate 318,587 of NW_015554127.1, forward strand.
ATGTGTAGCATTTTAAAATCTGTTCAGATTTTAAAAGTGGTGTAGTGTATTCCAGCCTTTATAGTCTGAAGGTGGTCTGACGTGAGCCACAGAGACAGTGACTTCCCTGCCTGCAAAGTGGCAGCAATACAAGCAAAGCCCCAGTGTTCTGGCCTCAGAAGATAAGTGGACATGCCAGGAGGAGGGTGGAGCATAAGGCATCTGATGTCAGAGCACGGTCATTACATCCGCTTTAACGTAGATCAGCTGGCATCAACACAATGAGCCTGGCAACGGGCCTCCTGCTAAATCTATTCATTAGTGCATCTCATCTCAACTGAAAACAAAACGTGTGTACGTGTGTGGAGCGGTACTAATTTATTTTATCAGGTACGCTTCAATGTCTGTTGGCTAGGGAAGTGCCTGTTTGTATTCTCTGCGAACAATGAGGCTTGAAAACGAAAGTAAATCCATTTAAAACATAATTGCGTTCATTTGTGCAATAAAAGGGCATCATCCAAAGCGTCTGTATTCATTAGATTAATACTGAGAACAATCATTCTTTATTTACTTTCTTGCATTGTATAATCTGCACTGAAAGAATCTGTCCATATGAAGTTGTCACCGGATGGTTTCCAAAGACAACACAGGCAAAATGCCTTTGACACAATTGAACCATAAACCTTAAGGCAAACACCGATGTCTAAATAACTAAGGAGCAGGAGCAAAGGTCAAGAAATAGTGTTATCTCGCATGCATGTTGACATCACAGCACACAATAATGGCACATTCAAAGATATACACAAACAGACAAGAGTAATCTACACAAAATCATCTCACTCTCAGTCGATATCAGACCGGATGAGATCCATGTGTTGGCTGAAGTCTGAATAAAGCTGGCAGCCTGGCAGGGAAGATTTACAGCACCTGGGCCGCCTCAAACTCACAGCCCCAAACTCATTCCTCTGTCTTCATCATGAATGGATCCTAGCTAAGAAAGGAATTTCCCAGAAATATGGCAACCTTGTTCACCCTGAGCCATAACCGCCATCTGTGCCTGAGTACAGGTGTTTGTGCACTTATTTACCATTATGTACAGGTATGTGCATTCAAGCAATTACCTCTGCAGAATGAAAATGTGTTATCTTGAGGCTTTGTGCATTCTTAATCTCCTCCACACAAAGGGATTAAATCGTTTAAAGGTATGAACTGAAAGATGATACATGTGCAGGTAGAAGAGGCGGTGACGTAAAAGCTCTGATCAAAGTCAACCAACCGGACAGAAATGCGTAGGTCAACTGAACGCTACAGAGATGTGTTTATCTGATGTGCATGCTTTTTTACACATAGGCAGCGTTTGAGCCAATTAGCTGTCAGCATATCTCCAGAACAATCTAGAAGCATAGTCAGACTTGAGAAAGTTGTCCAAAAAATGGTGATGCGCTGGCATGCAGCCACTTTTGCAGAAACACGTGATGTTCAGAGCAGTCAGGGGAGGTGGACACCATACACAACATGATACGAGGCTTTTCTGAACTCCAGTGAGGTCGCCTATTGGCCTCAGATGATCTTAGGTTATCTAACGTACATCGTTAGGAATGAATTATGCAAATCAGGTCATGTCGCTCGCACACCCACCAATTAGTGCTGAATGCATTTTGCATGGTGGAATTTCTGATCTTGCATTTAGCAGACCAACACAATCTGCTGTACTTTACTGTGACTGTACAGCACTGGTGGAAGCAACTGAATTGACTCTTTAAAATGAGATAGTGTGCTTGACTAAACTGAATTGTTTAAAGATTGTAAAAGAGTTATTGACTAACACTCTGATTTTTGCACTGAAATACTCTGTGCAATCATGGCACAACTGTTCATTTCCTCCATAATGTGCCAATAGTGCGTGTTGAAAGATCGTTTCTGCATGCAACAGTTTGACTCTACCCTGCAAACTCCAAATACTGAGATTGAAACAGATCAATGCCATCAAGAATGTCTTTCGAGACATTGTTTGCAGTTCTTAGTCACTGTAAAAACAAGGCAGTTAATAGAAAGCCTGTTTCAATCTAATGCAAATACAAAAGGCACAAGCAAGTTTAGTGTATTTGCACACAAAGAGTTTTACTTTCTCTTTCTCTTAGTCACTGTCCTGATTATTTCATTTAATTCAAAATTATTAGATAGTATTAGATATTATTAAAAAATAACTGGATTAGATCCAATATACAGTATGGCAGAATGCTAAAGATCAGGAGCAGTGAAGGATGTCCTGTTCATATGTCACTATACTATCGGAGCTTTCCATGTTTACAGAAACTGATATCTCTGCATGGCCCTTATTCGTATTTAAAATACCGCTTTCTTTTGTTATTTTCAGATATGCAGGCACACAGACATGGTTTTACATAACAGTGAACAGAGTCAACTGCCACACCCAGAGTAATGCAGAAGTGCAGAAGGCCATTTTAAAACAGCAGCTGCATCTAAATTTGTTCTGTTTTGAGGTCTTTTTAAAGGTATTACCACATAATGTATTTTAACATTCTCATTTTTTTTCCTCAGTGCGTACTCAACACAAATTAAGATACATGCCATGTTTCTAGTGTTATTGTGGATGATTCATCCAAGCAAGGTATTCTTAATAAAAAAGAGTCCTTGTAATCAATTACAATGGAATAACTGCTGCTTCTCTGAGGCAACTTTCCTTTTATTTTGACAACACTTAGTTACAAAGCCTCTAGAGGGACATGGTGATGGAAAAAATATGAGATGGAGGAAAAATGATAATGAAATGTTTTTGCGTTCACTCACAAAACCTGCGTTCCCCTGAGAAACTTTGCATTTGCTTGCAAAACTTTTGCGTTCGCTTGCAAAACCTTTGGGTTCTTTATTCTATTGCGTTCCCCAGAGAAGCTTGCTCACAAAAGCATTTAAATACAGTTGTTCCTCCTACCTCATATTATATCCATCACCATTTTCTCGAGGGACTGAATGCGAAGTTTCTGAGGGAGTGAAAGCAAAAGCATTGAAATATAATTATCCCTTCTGTTTCATTTTTCACTATCAATATTTCCCTTTAGGGGCTCCATACTTACTCCATGTGGTGCTATTAGATCATTTAGGCATTCCCAAAGGAGAAAAAAAAGTCCCACCCCTTTTTCCTCATTGAATATTCCGTTTCACTTGGAAATCTGAGAGATTTCTGTCACTCCAGTGACAGTCTACGCAACTACAACTTTGAGGCTTCAAAAAGTTAATAAAAAGATTGTAAAACTAATCCATATGAATTGAGCGGTTTAGTCCAAATTTTCTGAAGACACTCGATCACTTTAAATGAAGATCAGATTTAATTTAGGCTTTTATTCACATATTTACATTACTTCATAGGTTCTTACAGAAGCTCAAACATACTGCGTAAAACAAGAGAATGAACCTCATTAGTTCTCGCACATCCAGCAAGCATGCTTGAGCTTCTGTTTGCCATAACTGATGTGTGCATTGATTAATGTTTATATGTAATTTGTTCATTATATAAAGCATTTGAGTCTCTTCAGAAAATTTGGACTAAACCACTCAATTCATATGGATTAGTTTTACAATCTCTTTATGACCTATGGGAATCATCAGTGGTAGTTGCATAGACTGTCAATGGAGGGACAGAAATCTCTCAGATTTTATTAAAAAATATCTTCATTTGTTTTCCGAAGATGAACAAAAGTCTTATGGGTTTGGAACGTCACGAGGGTGAGTAAATGATGACAGAATTTTTGGGTGAACTATCCCAATAACATTTTCATGGTGTGATTTGGTAATCGTCTCGCAACACGCACAATGACAGCCCAACCATGGGATAAAAACACATCTGGAGAGCTCAAGGACTGGAATTACAGCTGTAAAATGACAAAGGCAGAACCTCAGCTCAAACAACAGACTTCAATATAGCTGTCATTTCAGAAATATGCTTCAACACCTTCAGTTGCCCTAAAAGCATTTCTTTATGTTCGGAGTTGCACAATCTATGCCAGATCGTGAAGGTCAAGCACTTCCGCAATTGTCTACATACTAAGCTCATCCCGTCTGCGCTTTTGCTTATGCCCCTCCCTGCTCCGTGCTTTGCATGTCTGCAAATGTTTGCCTGTTGTCTGGCTCAGGTGCCATTTCTGGCGTGAGCGAATGTTTGTTGTGACACTGACAGTACCTGCAGGGTTATAACAAGATGAATCACTTCTACCTCGATACCTTCACCCTGTTGTTTATGAACCACTTTGACCAGTGTGCCATTCTCCATTGCTAAACAGAACTCTCTTCACTGTCCTCACGACACACTAGAAAACATGCATCATACTGTGGGGGAGCCTCTAAAGCCAGGCTCACTTCAAACGGCCCTGTGACATAAACATGATCATCAGCAGTTTCTCAGAAACTCTGCCCAAATAAACAGACCACAGGAAGAGACTTTACATGACCCTCAAATGAGGACAACAAGGAAGCCGGTGTACATGGGCCCACTCTGTGATAGACACTGGCATGGAAGTTGTGTTTTTTGCAGTGCAAGACCCTGGCTACTCTTTTTGCTCTCATGAAAACAAAGTGGATGAGTCCAACAAAATGAAGCAACTAAATTTGCTATCCTGCAGGTTTTCACGTTCGGAGCCAACTTGAAATCAAAACTGAACCTGTTTACTTTTTATAATAGACATTCCTAGTCCTGTTGTGAAAGATTCATTGGTGCATGTCATTCTGTCTTTCCAAGGTTTTTTTTTTGGCAAATATAATAAGTTAGTCTGTTAAACAATGTCAAAAAATAATAATAATTCCCATGCACTGGTCACTTTTAAGATTTTGGGCTAATTTGCTTACATAACATGTCTTCTTTCAGACTACCCTTACGAAAAAGAAGTTTATTCAAGTGTGCTATTAGTATACTTCTTTTAAACTAAAAAATGGGCTTTATGTACTTCTCAGAAATCTACTTAAAATGACATTTAGGTATACTTGACTTATACTTAGAAAATGTCTAAATATATTTGAGCTATACTTGTGTTCCTAGAATCCGTGTTTTCATTGTTATACAGTAGATGGTGCTAGTACACATCTTCTGTACAGAATTTCCAAAAACCACAAGTGAAGAAGAAACCGAAACAACAGATGCTTCCACATGTGTTCTAACACGATCATCAGACATAAAATAGTATCAAAACTGTGTAACGTTATGGAATAACATGTCGACCAATGAAGAGGTAATAACTGTCAAGCTTTGGGGTTTTGTTCGACTTTATTTATTATTGTTTTGATTATCATTCTGAATCCAATTCATAGTCTTTTTTCTGCTTTTTGTTCAAAATGTTGTTTATTTCTTTATTTTTTATTTATGAAACTTATCCACATTCAAGTGTTTAAAAAAAGAATGCATGAAGCTAGAATAAAATGTTTTTGTTTACAAGCAGATACCCTGTTCTTTTGATGTTTTGTATGTTCAGATATTCATGTAACAAAATATATACAAATTAATACCTAAATAGGGACATAGTAGTATACTTAAAGTATGATGTAAAGTTCACTTAAAGAAAACTTACGAGTATACTTGCAGTATAAAACTACTAAACTAGTAGTTTACTGAGACTATACTTCAAAGTGTACTAAAAATGCTACTACAAGTATTTAATTAGTAAACTATCAGTATACCTATAAGTTCACTTTTAGTATAGTTGCAGTACAAACTAAACATTTTGATGTAAACTAGTTGTGTACTCAAAGTTCACTACTGTTATACTTAAAGTATACTTAAAAATATACTTGAACTTTACTTAAGTATACTTACTAAAATAAACTTGAAGTATACTACTTTTTGGTAAGGGTAGTGGAAAGAAGTCACCTAAAATATACATTTAAATCAAATACAATACATACATTTTCTCAAAATCTTCTCAAAGTTAGTAGCACTTGCATACACCAAACGTTTATTTTGTTTTATTCCTGTATTCTGAAGGATTCCGAATTCATTCGCCTACAACATTTTATTTCTAAAAACTGTTTTTTTGTTTTTTTTGTGACAGTGTTTTCTGATTTATGAAGTGTTGATAAGAGATTCCAAATTAATTTCTGTAAAAACCTATAACTCCAATAAGTCAACAAAGTGAAACAATTAATTTTGAACCTGTTTTTGTCCAATATTTAGATTTCTGTTCTGGGAACACATGCATTTAATTGGATGTTTAATAAGATAATACTTCATTTTAATATTTAAACGTAATATTACGGAAAAATTGTAATACAAAGCAACAGTCTTAATGTACTGTGGTAATTATTTATTTTTTTTTTTTATTAGGGATGGCACAATTCTACTGTGTAATACTATTTTTTAAAGATCTTATCAGATAAAAGTTGTTATTCTACAGTTGTTCCAAACTAAATATCTTGTTTTGCTTGGAAATGTCACTTTAAGGAAGTAAAATGAGTTAAAAATGGGCAAAGTGTTCTTTATTTTGCTTTAGTTGTTGTTACTACTATTCTTTGAGAGCTGATATCGTGATTAATCCTAAAGAGTTTTCCGTGGTTTGAAGTGTGGGTGGTACAAATAAAGTTCTCTTCTGATCCGTGCGGTTATATCATTTGTCACGTGATGTAATCTCACATATAGTTTATCCGGGGGATGTCCTGTGTCTCTTTAAGATCTGGATGACTGAGTGTGAGAGAGAAAGACAGAAGCAGAGAGCGAGAGAGACGGAGAGTGCACACAGAAACAGGGAAATAAAAAAAAAATGAGGAAGAGAAAGAGGTGAGGTGGGAGGGCTTTCACAGCTGTTGTTCTGCTGTGTTTCCTCTTGATAGTGGACTTGGCTGTACTCCCAGTTCTTTAGGTAAAAGATTCAAAACACAATTTTTATGAAAGACAAGGTGGAAGTATGCAAAGCAACACTCATTCTGGATTTCCACCAATATATATATTTTTTTTTTCTCTCAAATTTATATGCATAATTGAGTTGTTTTACTTATATATTTTTAATATTTTAGAGGATAAGGCATGCTGCCTATTATTGTGGATATGTACTTTAGATACACAAGAATTAATTCCACCTTCATCCTTATAAAGCTGTCTCCCATCACATGAGTGAAAATGCTGACAGTGCTGACATGAGTTCTTATATCTAGATCAGCTTATGGCGCACACTTTAATTCTTTAATCTGTTCTTCACAACTGACCCTTTGCGAGTTGCACTTGGCCGGGATGTTGAAGGGAAGGAACCTATTCTAGAATATCAATTGAGGGGAACAAAAGCTCCCGATGGGCCCTCACCCATGATTCTCCAGGTGACCATGGCAACACTTAAAACCTGAAAGATAACGTTGTCTTTAATTTCAATGTGCTTAGAATGTCACTTGTAGACATTTGCCCAGGAACTCTAAAGAAATGTATAATGTTGAATATAATAATTAAAATAATTCTCAATACCCTTTCCTGCTTATTGCCCACATGCCTACATAATGGATTCCACTTCAGAACAGATATGCAAAGCACTGTTGCAGTTACAATCCATTTTTTTTTAACATGCCAAGGCATTTCTCTCATACAAGTCCAGTCTTTTACCCTCAGGTCAGACTGCCCTAGATGTATATAAGATGTAAGTTGCATTAGCAACTGTTACTAGTTAACATGTAATAGAAAGGTGTGTCTAATCCACAGTACAAATTTCCATGGAAACATATCCACTGTCAAGCTTATATCATCCAGAACTTTGGATTGATGATAAGTACATTAATCTCTGGAAATACAATGTAAAACATCTGTCTCAAACTACTAAATGACAACTAATTATTCTTTTGTATGTAACCTAATTCAACGCAACTCTTTTACATTTATGTCACCAAAGTGAAATTTTAAGAAATCAGTATATCAGAATGATTTCTGAAGGATGATGTGACACTGAAGACTGAAGTAATGACAGATTCAGCTTTACCAGGAATAAATTACAATTTTAAAATATTTTAAAATAGAGCATTAGTGTACAAATAGGTGAGAATCTCCGAATTACTGATAGAAAATAGATACAAGCCCACCTCAAATCAATTTCTGGATGCAATTCAGTTACAAGATGACCGAATTAGCCCACAAAAGAGTAGATCATTTTGTTGATTGACTAAGAAGAGCATAAGCCTTCTAATGACCTTGGTGTTGAGAAGACCAACACTATACAGTACTTGCTGAGATCCAGGAAATCAAAAACAGGAACCTTTCGAACCATACATATATTTATATATAGTACAGCTATATGGAGTAACATACATTAGCTCAGTGTGGAGCTTACATCACCATATTCGATGCTCATATTTTTAGAAAACCAGAGAGCATGGGGTTATGTCACATAAGTCAAAGGCACTCAAGTTCACTCTGCATTTTTTATTAGACAGTATTCTTCGCTGTAACCAGAATTGTTTGTCAGTTTCAAAAGCATAGGCCATATGAATATAAACTGAAACCACTGCTATCATAAATGCTACTTCTTAAGCTTAAATCACTCTTAAAAAAAATAAACAAATAAATAAATAATCTGCATGTTCTTGGAAAAAAAAATAAGGCAAAGTCTATTGAAAAGCTGATTGGCTCTTTCATTCCTGCTGTTGCCATATTGAGGTTTTATGATTTCCCCATTCATTTTTGTACAAGAGGTCCATCTCCTCATCCTGTTCTGTCTCTGGATAAGTATGTTAGTCTATGAAGACTAAATCATTCTTTGCTGTTATTGGACATCAGAGCTGCCCTTTTCTTTAACAAATGACACATCATGAATTGCAGGCCCTGGGAGATTGCAAATTTGGACCACAGCTCTTTAGTTTAAGTCCAACAAGAACCCAATTGCCCCTTTGGACAAGGCTAAGAGCAGCATGTTTCACATTCCAGATCCCAGTGTCTTTGATTTCTTGGCAGAGCTTCGTAAGTTACATTAGCCTGTCCCAGAGTTCACTGTTCTGTTTACTCATTTGTCTATTTGCATTTGCTTGCATGACCAACCCCATCATGATGATCCATGACATATCAGTGGAAAGAATGCTACCGCAAACGTGGTAAATGACAGTGGTAATTAGCACAACACAAGACGCAGAAGTGCAAAATAAACTACACGCTAACACTAGCCATGCATGTTTAACATGGAAGATACTGTAAACAATGGCTTACAAAGTGCGTCTTGTCCACACGTTTGATTCAGTGCCATATTTTATCTTCTCTGACTTCAAGGGATAGTTCACCTGAAAGTGAAATAAATGATTTTCTTTGAAGAATATCTTTGCAACGCTAGTACATTTAATGACGATAAATAAGGAATTGGGCTGTCCAGCTTCAAAATGACCAAAAATATCCCCAAAAATTAAATTAAATTAAATTAAATTAAATTAATTAAATTAAATTAAAATTAAATTAAATTAAATTATTAAATTAAATGTGGCTATAAATGTGATACAAATTATTCAGACCAGTTTTGTGAAATGACCAATTCAGAAGACATTTGTTACTTTTATAATAAACACTAATTAACAGAGGGCTATGGATGTTTTCAATGAATAAAGTCTTACATTTCGGTCTATTCCTCTCACAAAACTATCAAAAAACTTGATATAGAGCATAATTCATATTAAGCCATTTTACTATTCTTTTAAGCAAACTTTCTACAGATCAGACTGTACAAAAAAAGCTAAAGAGTAATTAAAATCACCTATTCTTGCTATTGCTGGATTGCGCAACCACATCCAGTTTACAAGAAGCCCAAGACTGAACTTGGTTATCATTTATCACAGTGACTGTTGGAGTCAATAAGAAAAGACAGAGCGGTCTACTGGCATGGGCATGTTACGGAAGGATACTTGGCAAAAGAGGTTTCAAAGGCTTTCCTGGAGGCCCGACCTTTTCCGATAAAAGGAGAGGAAGGTTTCTTAAGAACTACTTTGGGTTATTAAAGCAAACAAGTCGATTCAACTGAATAAAGGCAGAGTGATGAATCGGTGTTGTTGAAGTGACGGCAACAAACCTTAAACCTATGTAAATAAAGCTCGTACGTATCTGTTTAGGTTTAGCAGTGTCTAACAATTAGTCAACATCCCTTCGCTTAAGCACTCTGCGTTTATGGGAAGACACAGTGCCTTCCCTTCATCAAGCCTGACATTTATAATGAATTACGTGCTTATGGAAACAAATGTTTTGGGGTTGTTGAAATAAAACTGCTCCATGTATGTTATAAGTTAATGTAGGTGGCATCCATACCATATTCACTGTCCTGATTGAGTACATCAAGATGAACTCAGTTCTATTAATTTTTGAACACTGTGTATAATATGCATTTTACAAGCTTTGTATATTGACTCAAAGTTCCCAACATTATACTTTGGCAACCTTATGCACCACAAAACAATCTAAGCTTTTACTGCTTTTTTATTTTAACTGGAAATTGTTTGCCACGTGTATAGCCACACGCACACATATTATACTGCAACCTGCTGTACACATGCTCAACACACCAGTGCAAAGACGACTCAAAGTCCATTAGAGCTATGGTTTCCATAGAACAGTAGAACAGTACAGTGTTCTTGGCCATACATCAAGTGAAAATAGTTGTGATGTACCTTATAAAAGTGTTTTGTCAGGTAATCTAAAAATGTGCTTGGTAACAGCTAAATAAATTTGTTTTATTTAAGACAAAAATATTATTTAAAATGACTAAATCAACATTAAATTACACTGAGCAAAGCAAAAGCATAACAACTGCATGCTCACGTTGTGCATTCAACAGAACTGCAGTTCTATACAGAAACATATTGCCAGAAAGATGCCTTTTGACCCAACAATACGTGAGTATTTCACACTATTATTTTATGTTCCTTCATAAAAACCATGTTGATGAATAGGTTTAAAGTGCATTTCAACATGTTTTCTGCTTAGTTCCGCTCACTATGTGTGGAAAAAATAGACTCATTACCGAAACTCTACTTGCACCTTTTGTTACATTCCTGACACAGTATACAGAACTGCTCTGCTAGGGCGGACAGTGTGAATACTATAATCTGTTAATATGGGTGCTAAAATAATTACACGGTGCTTTGCGTGCGGTGTGAGAAAGGCCTAAGTCATGCACAGATTCGGCTCGGCCCACATGGGCTCCCAGGCACTGATATAACAAGGGCAAACGCTGCAGAGGGCAGACTACTGTTGACAGGTTCGGTCATTATCTCAATGGACATCATTAGCAGGGTGTGAGCAGATAAGACAATAAAGGCCAAGCACTTTTCACAGGGCTCACCTCTGTATCATCATATAAACAACTCCTGCTGATGCTTTCCATGTCATTCCATTCTCATAAACAAAGGCAAAACAAAATCACTGGGAAATATTAATACATGTCTCTTCATTTTTCATAAACGCACAGTTTAATATAATATAATATAATTAGGACTGTCAGTTTAACATGTTAATTTAATTAATTAGTTGTGGAAAAATAACGTGATTAAAATATTTTACGGCAGTTAACGCACCCGCCCCGCCCCCAGATCTGTACGTCATCTTACATTTCATTCAGTTGACTGTTAACAAACATCATGAAGGGTATCAGCTGTGTAGTCAGACTAAAAATCAAGATATTGGGCCAAATGCCGCTGTATGAGTTTTTGTCTCATATTTATATCATACGATAAGCGATATCACACGAGTGCTGTTTTTGTCCAGAATAGCACGAGTGCAAATGTGATTTTATTCAACAGTTCAGTAAATAAGAAGTTAATATTGTGCTATATTTTAAACACAAAGTTGTCTGTTTTTGCTCAGTTTGGCTGACGTTAACATTACCTATTAAAGTCAAAGCAGAACTGTCGTGCGTCTTCAAGCTACACACAGTAGGCTTGTTCGAGATGCATCGGCGCTGCGCAGATCGATCGGCGTATGACATCAAAGTACCGCAAGAGCGATTCAAAAGCTTTAAGAGTCGTCTGCTCTCTAATCGCACTCACGGTACTTTGATGTCATACGCCGATCGGTCTGCGCAGCGCCGATGCATCTCGAACAAGCCTAATTTCTGAATGAATCCGCGTTTTTAAACGAATCCTGTGAACCAATGATTCAATGGCTCATTCATAAAAAGAGACATTTACTTAATTCCTGAACTAATCAGCTGTTTGAACAAATCGAATGAATGAATGACTCAATGACTTACTCATGAAGACATTTACTGCCACCTACTGGTTTCTTATTTAGAGTATCATTTCATTAAAAAATAATGTCATATTTACATATTAATAAAAAAATGTATATTCATAAAAAAATAATTAAAGGGATAGTTCACCCAAAAATTAAAAATAAAAAAAAAGAAGAAAAAAACTACTTAAAGCTACTTTTTGTAATATCTATTGTAATGCTTTTCTCATGTAACACAATAATGGCTTTAAATTATCTTTTGTGGGTAATTTCTCAGCAAATTTAATGTGCAATTAATTAGATTAATTAATCGCCACACTGTGTAATTAATTAGATAAAAAAATTTAATAGATTTTAATAGAACAGAATTGGACTACTAATATGACTGTTGATGTATGTACATGACTTTAAGCATACTTTTCAAAAGTGCTATTTATTTATTTATTTGTAAATGAGAAAATATTGAGTGTATCTTTAAAATAAAGGCAAAAGGACTAGGGATTGTTTGTTCTTTCTACGAAATTACACAAGTGTTGAAAGCACTGGAAGTGGTGAAAGCTATTTCACTCCAAGACAGTTACCAGCAGAGATTTTTGAGGTCATGAAAACAAATGCCTTGGATGAAATCAAACTCTGGCCGCAGATCTTTTCAGAGTTTGTGCGATCATCTATGTTCAGTCAATGAATGTCATTTTTTCACATTCAATACTAAGCTGTACAATAGAATAACGTCTCGGTTACTTGTGTAACCCTCGTTCCCTGAAGGAGGGAACGGAGACGTTACGTCAGTCGTGACTGACGAATTGGGATCTCGCTCATATCCGCCAAGGTCAGCCATAGGTGGCGCTCCTGGACCACCAATGTGGACATCGTCTGACCCAGGGCCTGCGCTGTGACTTTCGCCGCCCTAAGCGCGAGGTCCGTCACAGTGCGAAGTTCCTGCAGCACACCTGGGTCAGCACCACCCTCGTGCAACTGCTTCAACGTACCCTCGGGCCGCCCCACCGTCGAGGGTGGTGAGGACAGAGGAGGCACCAAACCTGTTTGGGGCAGAAAAAGGTGCCTTCCAATACTTAGCGACCTCCTCATGCACTTTCGGGAAAAATGGAACCAGAGGCGGCTGCCGATGACCGGCTTGCGCCCCCCGGAACCAATCGTCCAGCCTCGAGCGTTCGGGAGAAGGAGGAGGCCCCCAGTGCAGCCCGACGCTCTCGGCGGCCCGGGAAAGCATAGCAGTCAGCTCTGGATCTGACTCGGGCAACGCCACCCTTCCTGACGGAGGCAGCACAGCCGAATCCTCATCTCCAGAGCCTAGCTCGCCCTCCGATGCAGGTCACGACTGACGTAACGTCGAACGTGACTGACTGAAAGGGAACTGTCCTTTCACTTTTGACTGCAGCGAAGGTGTTGTGTATAGTATATTCAATTAAAATGGCCTTGGGGAAAATAAGGATACAGTCCCTAATGTCTGCGATCAAAATGCGATTAAGTCTGCCTTGGCAGCCACTTCAACATGATCAGACCTCACTTTTGCCCTGAGGTAAACACAGCTGAAGCCATCCAAAAGAGTGTTTTATCAAGTCAACAAACCATGAACCCGTGAGGCTGTTTCACAAGCTACCGTGGCAGTTTTATTTCACAAGCAAATGGTCTGACCTCTCTTCTAATACTTTGGCCATACATTTTTGTTGAAGGCCTGCCAGAGTCAACAACATTTACCCCGCAGCAGACACCTTGAACACTGTCTTTAAAGGGACAGTTCACCCAAAACATAACAGTTATGTCATTATTGACTTACTCTTGTGTCATCCAAAACCTGGTGCACAAAAGATGGTGCACTGCCGTTCAAGGTTTGTGTTTGTTAAAAAATCTCTCATGTGCTTATTTATTTGATCAAAAATACAGTAAAAACTGTAATATTGTGAAATATCGTTTTTTTTTTCTCTCGACATAATAGAAATTTAAAAATTAAGTCGTGATCATGAAAACTAAATATTATTATGCTGAAAACCGTTTTTGTGGAAACTGCAA
>NW_015554127.1:332790-382788 GCF_001515605.1 Sinocyclocheilus anshuiensis
GCCTAAAACAGTACACGTAGCAAGGTATATATATATATATATATATATATATATATATATATATATATATATTTTAAACAATCTAACGTTTTGACTGTCACTTATGATAAATTCAACGTGTTCTTGCTGAATAAAAGTAGGCATAGTAATTCAAATAAATAATTTTTTTTTTTTATTTGATAGCGTATTTCCAGTCTTCTGAAGTTATACAATAGGTTTGTGTGACGAACAGACTCCAATTAAAGACATTATTCACTGAAAAATCCATCTTAGCTCTCCTTCGTGCTTGTGAGAGAAATAACGGTGTATGATTTGTGCATGAATTATTATTTTGAGTGAGTTCCTAGTTAACAGCTCACAGGAGAGGAAGACAAAATAATAATAAAATAATATATAAGTTTTCTTATATAGCCTCAGAAGACTTGCAATACAGCATATGAGTCAAATGAGTCACTTTTATGATACTTTTGCATTCTTTTTGAAGCTTGAAAGCCTTCATTGTTATCACATTGAAAAAAGCAACATGTACATTCTTCAAATTGTTTCCTTTTGTGTTTGACAGAAGAAATGGTGATATGCTGATATGATATGCTGGTGGTGATATTTTGGTGGTGACATGCATTGCTTTTTTTCACCTATCATTTACAAATGCCACCAATTACTAATACAGTAAGCTTTTTATACAATATTATAAGACTCCCTTTTCATTGCTGAATGAACCCCACCTTTGTTTCCATTTTAAAATGACATCACATGATTGTCAGTGACATTATTTGGTCCCTTTTAGATTATATAACAGCACAATGTCTCTTTATTAGCCTGTCTTAACATTTAGTCCATCGTTCCAGGTCACGAACTCTGAGGCACTCCAGTGCCCTCAATAAGTATGTTTGTGTTATGGCTATAGCATGGCCGCTCTGGATCAGTGAACGCCAGTGCTGGGTGGGCTTGCAGACAGTGCCTGTCACTACCCTGAACCCTGCTTCTGGGAACAGGAGCACCTTATACCAGACAACTAAGCCTGGGCTGGCCCCCAGCCTCTGGCTCACTGTTAACTCTCCACCGGCCCAGTCACAACAATGCAGCTATTCAGTCAGCCAATTAAATGGATATTATACACCTCTGTGCGTGTTTGTCTGACTATGGCAAGTAAATTACTGAACAAGCCTCTGCCATGAAGACAATTGACCTGTTAAGCCACTGTAAAACTTGATCCATCTGTTGCATCTTATTACAACACCCCATCTACTGTCTGCAAGTCATTTATTATAAACAGCTTGTGTTGAGGGTAGCGCTCGCTACATTGAGAAGCACGTGTGAACTCATAAACAGAATCATCAATGCAAATGACTTGTTTTCACAGCACAAGCTCAGTGAAGGTTTAATTTTCAGACCAGCTACATGACTGAATGCATCGCGTGTGTTACATCAAAAGGCCGCATCTCACTCAAATAATTAGCAGAGACATTATCAATTCATTAGGCTTTATGTGTATGATTGACAAAATTGATGGCACATGATCTAAGACAGACGGAATGTGTGTAGGCTATTGCTATTCATTATGTCTGTGCTGGTCTAAAGCAGCATTAAAGTGCCCCTATTATGCCATTTTTAAGCTTCCTCATATTGTTTTGGGAGTCTCCTACAATAGGATTACATGCATGAAAGGTCACAAAACGCTTTCGTTTTTTCAAAATATGCAATTAATATCACCTCATTTTCCAGAGATTCTCAAACGATTCATTGGAAGCAGTTCAAAGATTCAGTCTCTCTAAACCCCTCCTTTCCGTGAGCCTGCTCTGCTCTGATTGGTCAGATGGCCTAGTCTGTTGTGATTGGTCTACGGCGTACAGCACATGTCGGAAACGATACGCCTGTTTCAATAGTTCTGTATTTTGAACGCGCTATAGAAAATATAAATATCTATTATTTAGCATACTTACAGGTTGTGATTCAGTGGAGCAGCTGGTCCAAATAAACAGGATACTGATCCATCTTTCAACAGCAAGCGTTTTGTGAATCCCACGTTGAACTCCCCGAGATTAGAGAAGCAGTTGTCAGTAGAATGACGTGTTTGTGTGTGGGGTCAAGTTGTTTGCGGCCAGCCAACGTAGAACATAGGAGCGCATTATGCAAATGTGTTACCCCGTGACGTGTAGCCGTCACGGAAGTGGGATTCAAATTACTAACGACTTGTTTCAGCTGTTCAGAGTCGATTCTTTATTTTGGGAGACAATAACTTTATTTATCGTGCACTTTCGGCTTAACAACTTTGCTGATCGTTTACATTCACATACATTACACACTGCATGAAAGGCAATATTGGAAATGGCATAATAGGGGCACTTTATTGATTCTTTTGAAATATAGCAAGAGCCATAAGCAACATCACACAAGATACAGTGCTGTTTAGGGGTTACAAATCACAACTGTGTGGATATTCAGACCAAAGGCACAATTTTTGTGTCCTTTTATTGAAAAAAATTATATGACCGCACATTGAAAGCTCTAGAAAGTTTATTAATAAAACAGTTCAGTGCTTTTTGACTAGTCAGGTGTTTACCAGGCATAGTTTTCTTCTTTTTTTCCTCACCTGAGCCCAATTAGTGATTTGGATGTGCACACCTACCCTGTATTGTTTTTCTTTTGTCCCTTTTGCGTTCATACAGTTAATCACACACCATTAATATTGAGTAATAACCATTAGATTACAAAGTAGAAAGGAAATTACAATAATTTATGCCTCACAAGGGCAACAGCTAATTTTAGCATTTTTTTCTAAAATGAGACATGCTCGCTGATGTATGCAGCTCGACAAATGTAACCTCCAAAATCAATATATGTAGTGCCGTTCCTGAATGAATCAGTGTTTTTGAACAAATTGGTTAAGTGAATTATTCAATCATAAAGAGAATACATTTTGTTTCTGAATGAATTAAGCAGTTAAGTGAATGATGAATCATTCCTCAATAAATTAATTGCTGCATTTGGAATACTATTTACTATTTTCTATTTTCTATTTACTTGCTAATAATTTTCTTTCTATGTCAAGAATTCAGCAAATGTGTTTAAATGGATCAGTTTATTGAATGGGTCAGTGACTCCTGTCACTTGTACTGTTTTTGTCGTCCAGTCTATAAAGACTGTGTCTGTTCCCCGATTAGCGAGGTCAAAATATAAATTTAATGCAGGATCTAGAAAAAAATCTGATCGTGATTAAACCAGAAAAATGCAAAATAAACGAGCAAAAACTATTTTTAAAGCTTGGGCTCTGAAACATTAAATCACTTAGCAGGGTTAATGTATCGACATAGAACTCATTTTTTATGAGTGGTAGAATGTTTTAAGCGTGTTAGAGGTTTTGGGTTCTAATCCTCCCTCGCATATTTATTTTTCCTTTTTAAAATCAAAGATGTTCATCAGGGATCGTATATCAAGAGCAGCATGTATCGTGCATGCTGCGTGTTACTAATATTAATTATATCGCTCTGCGTTATCGTCCTGGTAAGAACTATTGTTCCAACCACTAAAGATAGATTCACAAATAACCTGCCTGATTTGTCTCAACTGCTCTGTCTCCCATAAATGCACATGAACTAGACGAAATGACAAGCAATATGGGCACTATCTTCTCGAATACATTAGAAGCTGTTGCGCCCGTCAAATTAAAAAAGTTTTGAGAAAAACATACTGCGCCATGGTACAACAGTAAGAAACAAACTCGTAATCTTGAGCGCAAATGGAGAAAAACTCACTTGGAAGTTTTTAGAATTGCGTGGAAAAACAGTATGTCCAGCTATAGACAGGCTCTAAAACCTGCAGTGCTGTTGGACTGTATATCAGCACTAACTAAAAGTTATGTCACAGCATTGCAGTCTGTGGTTCATTTTTAACATTGTCGCTGATTGTTCCAAATCTGATCCAATCAGCATTTACAGTGTTGCTGTTCTTTTGAAACAGAAGTCTTATTGAAGTGTTCCTGCTTCTGTTGACATAGCTGGGAGTGGTAAGCGTGTCTTCAGATTGTGGTGTAATGTACGTATAACTGATCTTCTTTGTAGTGATGATCATGTCAAATAAATATGCCTGTGAGGCCACAGAGAGCCAGGGATGGATGGGAATAATGCTCAGAGGTTCCAGGCCTGGGGTTTCTCAAAGCCTTGATTTCTTCATGCTTATAGTGCAGAATTAGCCTGACATTCTCAAAACAACTTTGAAAGGAAGACCACTCAGCCAAAACCACCTAAACCCTCATGACCCCTGGACTTTTATGTAACAGTCTGCTGCGTGTTCCATTCCGGAAAATGTCCTGCAGGGTTTAGGAGGATCTCTCGCAAAATAGTTGCATCTTTTGATACGTTTTTGTCCTCTGCTGTAGACTTGGCAGTATACAGAGGTTCATTGTTAGTATTTTTTGGCATATCAGTACTACTTACGTATATTGATAGGGATTGCTCAAGTTTCTGCTTCAACAAGTCTTCAACGTCTTGAGAAAGAACAAAAATCTATAGCTCTCATGTGGCGAACATTAGCTCTCTTTCCTCATGTGATGTGCTGGATGCCTTTTATTAGTAGTGGCTCCCTATTTCATTCTGGCTAGAGACAAAGTGTGCAGACAAACAAAAATACTTTGTATGCGATAGATGAGTGAGCATCTATCTATCTATCTATCTATCTATCTATCTATCTATCTCTGTAGCACATATTCAGCATTCTTGTTAAAATAATTTTAAAGAAGAAGCAGCCAAAAATTATCACTTGGACGGAGGCTTGAGAACGAGCAGTTCTGAATTTTGTTTGTTAATCTTGTTTGGTCAGAGATACTGGGGTCAGTCTGGGCAAGGCTGAGGGTTCAGATGTTATCTCACATTGGTATAGACCTTGAAGGATGGCACAGTGTTGTCTTTTCATGATGTTTAGGAGGGCGTAGACAGCCTTTTGCAAGGTTTTGCATACTCTGCATTTGGACATGGATTTGGGGTGTGATTTAAGTTGAACGTTGCTCCCAAGAGTCTTGAGTATTAATGTTTTATTTTTGTTTCGTTTTTTTGTGCAGGTGATCGGCCTTATTCTCAATTCTCTTTCAAATTTTTGTTTACGTTCCTGGCTTATATAGTGAAACAAAACTCTTTTGCTTTCTTCTTTTTCATATGTTTTTCTCTGTCTCATATTTCTTGCATCAATATGAGCAAAACATTTTTTGGATGCAATCCTAACTAATTTTCCTGTGTTCTTGTCTTGCTGAACAGATATTTTGTGGTGCAGTGACTGTGGACATCATATGTCGGTTCTCAGTCGCCCTGAGGTTTATTGTCCTGAACTGTCATAAAACTGACATTAAACCAGTTAGATAGTGATAGTGGTATCAGATTCTAAGCAACAACTTTATCACATATTAACAATCAGAAGAGTCATATAAAAGATTACACTGAAGAATATATATGGTATAAATATTCATATTTATTGCACTATATAGAGCTCACCAAGGATATTTAAATATTAGTTTGTTGGTGTTAACTGTTGATTTGAGCGGTCAGATTTTTTTTTTTAACTAATGCAATAAAAAAATATTTTTTATAGATATTTTTTTATTATTTGGCGTAGCATTCAATTAAAATTAGTCATAATTACATTTATAATAATAAATTAAAATTATTAAAAATTACATTAAAAAATATATAATTTTATAATTTACTCTTTAATATATATATATATATTTATTTATTTATTTATATTAAAGAGTGCACTTTAATGTGTTATGCAATCACCCATCTCCATTCAGCACGCAGCGGAAACACCTTTTATTTAAATCCCCATGGATAATTCCCAAAAACACTGGCTTCCAGACACTATAGTGTAGATCATGAGCTGTTCAGCTTGGCATGTCTGGATCCATGTCTCTGCGTGCCTAGAGATGTGGATTACATTTCTGCATATTAAGTATATAGACAGGCATTTTAGCAATATATCTGAGGGTTTAGTGGACAGGACATATTGTTGGCAGGACCTCTGTTAGTTTGTGTCCTACATACTATTAAACAGCCACACCTTTCTTATCATTGTTCCATCAATAACACCATGATCCTTTCTTAAGACATCAAGGACCTTTGTGTGAAACACAAACAAGTCAGTATTTAGTCTGCAAGAAGTGTGAAGTATCAAATATTATACAGTGTAAAGAGGAGAGAAAAGGAATCCTCTCATCCAAAAGGCACTAGAGTGCCCATTTTTGAAAAATGCTGGGATCACAGGGAAAGTATCTCATGGCATAGAACGGTCCAACATGAAAAAGAACTGCCTTTCCTGTCATGGAATACAAGAATGGGTTGGTGTACAGACTAACAATGGCTATTTGATGATATTAGAACAGAGGGCTGTTGAACTCTTTAGTAACTGAGACTGTGAAGTGTCTTTTGGCCAGAGGTCCCATGCAGACTGTTCCTGTTTATATCCCGACACCAGGCTCATAAAGAAAAGCTAATTATGTAGACTGTAACCTTTCACTGCCACGTATAAAACTGAGGACACCCCGATAAAGAAGATTAAACATTAACTGGCACACTAGGACTCTTGTTTCAGAGGCGTCCCAGTAAGGTTAAGAGGTATATTGTCCTGTCGTAAAACAGATGTGTGATTATATGCTGAGCAACAACTTTATCGCATTTCAAGAATCAGAACAACCATAAATAAGATTCCATTTAAATTGCATATCATATTAATATTTATTGCATCATATTTAGAACTCAACAAGGACATGTAAATATTCTTGTTTTAGATATTTATCGGGGGGCTGTTGGATTATTTATTTATTTTATGATTTTTTTTATTATTCTCTTTAATTAATATCATGATAATACATGAACAGATACTTTCATTATCTGCATATCATGTCATTAAAGTAATTTAAAAAATGGTCAATTGACAGCCCTATTTTTCATATATATATTTGTTCTCTTAAATGCAATATCATGAGATGGAGTTTTACTACAAGAGTTGCTATGGCAACTCCATGTTTGATATGGAATGTCTTATTACTCTATATGACTACATATGTCATGCCATACTCCTTTCATTAGTCATTCAGATTGCAAGCTTTTCATTTACAATAGCTGTTTCAAATATGAATGTTATATCACCAAGTAAAAATGATTTGCTTACTCTTGATATCTGGATGGTTATTAGTCAATTTTACTACTGCTGTCAAAACTTAAGATAACTATAAACATGTAACCCATATCTCTGCTATGCTGACAGGGAATATTTCCAAAGTGAAATCCAAAGGTGGTGTGTTACAATAACAACACATGGAATACATTCTCATCATCTGGCTGCAAATTTCAATTAAATATAGTTCTGACTTTTTTGTAATACCTGGCTTTAGCTGTCTATTTTTCCACTAGGCCTCATCTCTAATTCTTCCACAGACTAAACGTTTCAAACACTATCAGATTTTAGCAAACTATCCTGATGTCCATATATGTTTATTTTCAGTTTGGAGAGCATGGTTTTGTGGGAAAAAATGCACTGTGAGCTTGATCCTTATTAGAAAGTTTTGCCAAATACCTGCTGTGGATGGCTTGCGATCCATTTTTGACACTTTACATTTACATTTATTAATTTGGCATTAATTTATCCAAAGTGACTTACAGTTGAGGAATACAACAAGCGATTTACCATAAGATGGCAATAAGCACGAGAAAAATGCTTTTGGTTTTGGTCATTGTTTAAAATAGTAAAAGCTAGAACAACAGGAAGGGATAAAGGAGAATAGGAAACTAGAAAAGGTGAAGGCATTTTTTTTCTTCTTTTTATGAGGCAGTTAGATGCTCATGGACGAGATGAGTTTTCAGTTGTTTCTTGAAGATTGTCAGGGATTTGGCTGTCTGGCTGGAGTTTAATATGTAGTACATCACATCGGCTTGTTCCAAAATTCAATATTATGCATACACACTGTCAAACATGACACTGAAGCAAGTGTTAAAGGTTTATGAGATTTCAATGCATCCAGGGCTGTTTTGGGAACTCCTGTGACCATAAAATGTTATAAACATGCATATTACCTGGAGAGGAATTTGTTTTGCTGCATACTTCAGCTGTGAGGCGAAAGACTATGCCAGGATGGTATGTAAATTGTCCATAGTTTGTAAATGAATGGGTGTTTTGCAAATCAGACTGGCTGGGGTGAAAAAAATCCACATGCACTTTCTGTGCAAAAAAAACAAAACAAACTATAATATTTGCACACAATCATTGCATGAACCTGATTAGCTGCAATGAATGGGGAGATTTAAGAAGTGAGAACTGCTTTAAGTTGGACTGACTCAAGATCCTCTTAAGTTTGAGCAAAGGCATGTTCTTCATACCAATCTCCACATTCCTGGAACCCTACTGAGACTGCAAGCCACCCTGTTCTTAAATAACACAGTTGAGTGTGGTCCTTAATCAGGTTTTATCAAGAAATGTTAATAACTAGTAGTGTGCAGTGTTTATATTGAGATTGTGTAATTTATTGGTGTTGGCTTGGTGGTTGGCATTTAACAAATAATTAATTACTACTCAAACCCATTAAAATGAGCTTGCTTCAAACTAAATGGTAGTGTTAACACTTAAAGTGTTACTTAAAGTCATTCGTAACCAGTCAGCAGGACGTGGGCAGAATTACATAAGTGAAACCACAGCATGTTGTTGTCATCAAACTCAAACATCCCAACGTTGGTTATTAACTGGCAATCACAGCTCTGGCAGAAACTTTTACGGTTTTTATGACCTGAACTAGATGAGTGTGCCAGAGCAGGCGTGTGAATACATGAGTAGTTTCACATACCTGTGGAAGAACAGCAGTATGGACAGCATGGTTTGGTCAATGCTGCTGTTGCAGATTCCCTCGTTGAGCAGGTAACAGGGGTCCCGGACCACGGACTCCAGTGAGTCCTGTCTCATGATGTTGTTGAGCTTATCTGTGTTTAGGTTCTGAAAGTGAAGCTGGTCTCGGAGCTGTCTGAAGTGATTGACTGACGTAGGGCTACCCAGGCTGATGTGACCCTCTCGGCCCGGCTCAGGCTGGCAGCCATTAGCCAGATCCAAACAGCAGCTGCAGCAGTCCAGGCCGATGGGCGAACGGCACTCCTTGTTTGACATCAGGTCAAGTTCCACCACGTGGGAGTCAGACGGTAGCCGTGACAGGTTCTCCTCCACCTGCTCCCAGGTGATCTTCAAGCACACCTCCCTCCTTCTGCAAGCAAGTGTGCCAGGTGCCACAGGAAAAGAAGCTGCTGTGATTCTCCTCAACTGCGTGTGTGTGAGCACACACGCGACGCAGGTTTTTATGAGCCGGGGGTACCTGTTCTCTCGTAATGATGCAGCGGGAATGCGTTTTAAAGAAAAACCAGAAGCTGCTTGTTTTTTTGTTTTTTTTCTCGCTGTCTCCTGCCCCGGACTTTTTCCTGCCCCTGCGCGTGCATACAGTGCAGACAGCGAGAGAGGAGGTGGAGGGGTGGAGAAGAGGGCTGGAAAGGAGGGAGGAGGAATCTCTCTGATTGGTAAAGCATGCCGATCAGTTCACAAAAAGATCCCGCCTACTTTCCCCTCAACACCACAGTCAGGGTGGAGCCAAGTTAGGAAGGGAGTAAAAGCATGCTCTTTAACGTGCACTTCAGGGCTGCCAGGGGCAGAACCCTGAGAGAGAGCAAACACATAGTACTTCCCCTGTTTATATCACTGAATCAAACTAAAATGTTTTTTTTCCCTTTCTGGTTTGGTCTCGCTTTCCTAAGGCTATTAAATTCAGACTTGACTCTTTGCGTGCTGCTGGTACAAATACTGCTTGTGTGCAGTGTTCCGTGTCCAATGATTCATAGCTAAAATGTTTCTATCAGTCTTGTTTGCCTTTTACCAGTTTTTTTTTTTTCTCATTCTTGCCTTTTAAAGAGAGTGAATGTTGGCTCAAGTACCCATATTTAACAGTTAAAAGTGTTTAATGTCACTTAAACAGACTTAAACAGACAGAAATTGATCGAAGTTACTATTATTCTAAGCATACCAACAATGCTCTGGCATCATTTGATAAAGGTTAAAGGTCAGTAATCCCATCTATTTTGTCTATTAAATTCCTATTTCAGGGAGAGATTTTGACAGTCTGTTTACTGTATGTGAATCAGATTTAGAACTTTGCGTAAATAGGATGCCTATATCTTATTGCTTAACATGATAAAGTAAAAATGCTGACATAACATTAACTCAACAAATTACGCTCTAAAAATCATTCATTGGTCAATAAATTCTCTGAACACCTTCAAATGTTCCACTGAGCATGTTTGAAATGTGTAAAATATGATTTCATCACATCGTAAGCTGAACTTTCTATTGAAATTCAGTCGAAGACCATTTACAAAGCAAATATTTTTACTGTTAGGGCCAGTGAAATGCCTGAGCCAGCTCTGAAATTTGACAGTCTGATAATACTATATAATATTATGTTTAATTATTGCATTGTATGTGTAATGCAGAGTTCCCCAATTCAGTGTATTGTGCTCATTTAATAACGTGTTAAATGCCTTTCTGGATCATCTTTTGAAATTGTAATTTATGGTGTAATAAGACTTATCAAAAGCCCCTTAATAGGAGTTCAAGAAATTTAATTTAGCAGAGAATAGGTGAATTATGATTGCTTTATTTAGTGTGTAAAGCGGTTGAGAGATGTTGGGGCATTTAAGGACTTTGCCAGCATGGGGTCATTTGAGTTGATTATTTGGCCCTCTGCTGACAGAAGCTGTGAAGTGCAGAGAATATCGGACTGTGGGATATGAAATGATTCCATTATATGCTGAATAAGCTCTCTGAGTCCAAGTGTTTAGGTTTTGTAACAGTCTGAGAACAGAAAAACATCAAGTGTGTCATACGAGAGATTGCTTTAAAGACAAACATAAACAGTTTCTTGTATAGGCTTGATGAGTGCAATCTGTCATTGATAGTAGATAAATAAGTGTATATTACATAATGCAGCAAGAAATGGTTTTCACACAGAATACATATGGTGTTAAATTTTAATATGTATGTAGATATGGTGGAATGTATAAGTGTGTGTGTGTGTGTGTGTGTGTGTGTGTGTGTGTGTGTGTGTGTGTGTGTGTGTGTGTGTGTGCACAGTACTTTATGTATACAAATGTTCCACCATATATAATTATTTTATAGTTATATTTTTCTGCAATTTATTTTGTGCTAATTTATATTGTGCTGCCAATATATAATACAGCAAGCAACGGTTTGCCTTATATGCACACAGAATACATACGGTGGAAAATTTTTTCAAGATGGGTGGCGTTGGGCCCAGGCAAAGTTCCCGGGCTTTTTTCCCAGTCCCAGTAGTCCCAGTCCTTCCCTGCTGTACTGTTACACTGAACCTGGGGTGAATAATGTGACACTGACAGGTTGCATATGCAGCAGGTGTGTGCCTGAGGCTGGAGAAAGTGTAATATAAATGCTTACTTTAAATGTTACCTAATGTGTACACTAAAGCTTTGCATTAATTCTTTGATCCTATACATGCTAAGAAAACAGTGACTGTTTTCTAGGCTAACATGCTGGGTTCTGATTGGAAAACATGCCTTTGCTTGTTATTATGGATATCAAATTAAACCGTGGAACTGTCTTGTCACAGCTTGCAGCGATGTAAACATGTTTAGGTAAAACCTTTTGCTTCATAGAAATATTGCACTCATCAATCCAAACACACAATACAGGTCAGCAGTCAACCACACGTTATCACTTCCATATCTTCCATTATCACATTCACTCTTCTCACTGTTTTCAAAATGTCCAAATTATTTGTTTTTCAGCACGTGAATGGCACATGATAGGTCGATAAGTTCTAAAATGACTGATATCTTTTTGCTCATTATCTACTGACCAACTGTTTTATTTTTGGTTTTTCCTGCAAAGTCAGTATAAAAACATATGGTGCCTGTTCTGAATGCCAACTGGTCAATACAGCGTTCCTGTGTTAGAATACACAAGACACCTGTTCACCTGTCAGGGACTGTATCCTTCAGCAGAAATGTGGTACCTAATGAACATTACTAATGATATACATGAATGAAAATGTTCGTCTTTAATCATTTTTAATATGTAACTTTGTAATTTTGAGGGGGAAAAAGTATTTTGTCATATTTTCCAGTAATATATATATATATATATATATATAAATGTAAATATACTTAAACCAAGATACATTAGAAAATGTATCTTGAGCTATGTTTATTTTTTGTTACCCTATTGGCTATAATTTTTATTATTTATTTATTTATTTATTTTTATTTATTTATTAATTGTTTTATAATTTAAAAAAAAAATTGCCAATTTTTTGCTTTAAATCTATCCAGATTCAGGTAGGTTCATGATTAATAATTGAATATATACTGAATACTCATATTCATAATATAGCACTACCACTACCCCAATATTGCTTAAATATCAGTAGCAGTCATGTAAGACCTTAATAATGAATTAATAATCAAAACTCTTTTACTCTTTTTCTGCAGGCTTAAAGCCAGAAGCTTTGCTCTGAAAACTGAAGTTTTGCTGCCACCTTTTGGGGTGATAGTTGATTTAGGGATAATTAACCATTTTTAAATAATAGTTTTGTGTGTTTATGATTTGGGACATGGACAGAAAGAGTCAGGACAGAGATGGCAAGGCTGCCTGGTACAAAATGTACTCATCACAAGCAGTAAATGTGCCTAAAACATTTGATTTCAGATCTCCCTGTTCATAGTTCAGAGCTCTTACAACAGAGCCACTAAATATAAGGCTGTATGTTGACCATACAGCTAGGTTATTGTAGCTGTATGCTTAATAGCAGCTTTGAATCTTCTGATTTCTGAGAAAAAAGTAAAACATATTCGCTTTGTTCCATTATGATGACAGATGTGCTTGGTGGAAGCACAACAGGAGTTTAAATGTGGTAATGGCTCCTCTAATTAGTGTTACAATCTGTGTCGCTAAACATAACACTATCTACTTAGATAAATGACCCCATGCTGGTAGGGCAGCGTGTGATGGATAGCTCTGCTGCAGTGTCTCGATTCTGCTTCAAGGTTTGCTGATTTTTTTTCAGTTGAGATTTGCTACAAGTGGATGACATTGCGTTTTAGATTAAAAAAAATATATAGGTCTTGCTGTAAGCCAGCTTCAGGTGAGATGCAATCAATCACAAGGTGCATTTCATCTAGGTTTGTTGCCAAATAAAGCCTCTGTGTAATGAATAAATAGGTAAATGAATGAATAAATGAAATGTCATTTCAGCTTCCTGCTATAGAAAAAAAATGCTGTGGAATAAAAAAATTCCACAGTTCTGTCTTTATATGCAGTACACTTCAGATGCAATTTAGATCACAATTCTGACTTTTTCCCCCGTCTTTTTCTCTCGCAATTCTAAGATATAAACTCGTAATTCTGAGAAGAAAAGTCAAAATTGTGAGATAAACTCAAAAATAGCTCAGTTATGAGGGGAAAATGTCAGAATTGTTGTCATTTACCAGGGAATAATAATAATAATACTAATAAGGTAATTGTGACTTTTTATCTCACAAAAAAAAAAATATATATATATATATATATATATATATATATTGATAAAAGCTGTAAAAATGTAAATGTAAAAAATTCTGAGAAAAAAATCTTAATTGTGAGATGTAAACTTGCAACTGTGTGGAAAATAATCAGAATCGTGAGATAAAAAGTATACTTAAAGTCATAAAGTTACTTCATAAGTTTACAAAGTAACTTTCAATAAGACTTTTCTTCTGAGAACTGCAAGTTTATATCTCAATTACAAGTTTACTTCTTGGAATTCTCACTTTTTCTTCTCAGAGTTGCACATTTATATCTCACAATTTTGAGTTTATAAAAAGTCAGAATTGTGAGATATAAACTCAGAATTGCGAGAAAAAAGTCAGAATTGTAAGATAAATTTGCAATTTCCTTTATGTTGTTATTTCATATAGCAGAAATAAGCTTCCATAGGAATGACACGCTTTATTTTATTTTATTTTTAGCACATATAAAAATAGAGATATAGAAGACTTCACTGTGAGGAATGAACCAGAAGTGGTATCAAGCGTGATTTTTAATATCTGGTATACTTATTTGGAGTGCCAAAAGCACTAATTTCCATAATTATAACTGAACACTAATATTTCTGTTCATGAACAAATGACAGAAAAGGAAACAGTTGACTGATATGTGCATGCAGTTGTGTTCAGTTTGAAGAAGGTTTGCAGTTAAATTACATTGCTCCTGTTTGGTTGCACTTGTCAAACTATGTCAAACGCTAGATGTCGCTCTCTCCCCTGATATTAAAGAGGACGTGAACCTGGTCAAGGTAGGCGAGATCTCCATTCAGCATGTTTCCCAGCTGACAGAGGAAGAATTGCGATTCGAGGTTAGTTTTCGGTGTCCTATATTTCAATGCATATTTTTTTAAGGCTAAATAGATATGAGCCTGTTCAGGGAAATCAAAAAAACCTTCTACCAAAAAAACACCACAGTATCCCCATGCACTGATGGATTTGCCTCAGGCTGAAGACAAGTGATTAATTCTCCATCAAATTTTGGTAGGCCATCTCCAGTACAGGAGCAAATGTGGATTAAGTCCTTAGAGACATAAAGCATCTGTTAAGTTTGCAGATTTATGTAGTCCATCCATAGAAACATATCACCAGTCATTTCTATCATGCCATTGTAAAAATGTTTAACCCTTCATTAAGATGGCACAGCACCAAGACATCTAATCTTTGTGTTTTCATCTTTAAATGTCATTTTAAATTATTGTAGAATGTATGTTTTTAATCATTTTTGCCCCAGAATATGATTTATTGAAATAGAATACAGTGATTTCCAGATGATTTGCTTTTTCATTGACACTTTGGCAACATATGTGTTCTTACTGGAACATTTGTGCTTAAAGCTGTTCAGTATTAAAAGGTTTTATAATATCCCAGCTTGTCTAAAATAAGTCATTACTCTTTCAGTCCTGATAATAGACCCTATTTATGGGGCTTCATCCCCTGTCTTTCATATCAGGTTCTTTAACATGACTTAATTATGTGATATCTGAATCTCACTTTTACCAGTCATTAACAATTTGTTACATTTCGTTATGTGAAGTGTCATGTAACCCAGTCATAAGCAACATAAGGCAACATGGATCACAGACACACATTTTTCTGTCATGCTCTTCGTTTCAGTTCAGTGGAAGCAATTATTGCATTGAAATGGTTCACTTTACCTTTAAGTAATATAGCTTGTGAGAGTGTGGTGGAATAAATAAACGACAGACTTCTCTCTGGAGACATATGCTGGACTTCTCCAATCATTTAATCTGTTTAAACCCCGGTCCTTTCTTAAATTCTCAAGCTTGTGTTCAGATCTGCTTCCATCCAGTCAACAACTGATGGATAAAACCAAGTACCCTCCTTACATCTCGCTTGGAATCTTGGGTGTACATCACAATATGGAAGAAAAGATATGTTGCTATTTTTGTTACATTGCGACTTCAACAGATAAGAAATTACAGAATGATAATCAAAAATAATTAATCTACTATTTCAACCGATTATGCATGTGCAAAATTATTTTGGCTGTAAATCAGAGAGTATAGCAAACCACTCTAGCATTAACCCTGCAAATCATTCATATATATATATATTTATTTTGTTTGTTTGTCATTATTATTTTTTATTTAACGGAACTGCTTACTGAAACTCAGTTTTATTCAGAGGCCCAAACTGTGCAACAAATATGGAATTTGGTGCAGTGTTACGTTCCCAGCCAGTCTAGGGTTAGAGGAACAGGTAACAGAATAAAAAGGTGATGTGTGGAGGCAGCAAGGTTCAATTCCCAACCCCAGAGCTTTAACAAAGGCCAACAATCAACTCAATATCAAAAAAAACAAAAGTTCTTTTATTTTACAGGTATGGGAGGATGTCAAAACTTCAAGAGGGGGCAAGGCCAAAATAACAAACATAAACCCTCTAACTATCTGGGAGAAACTAAGGTACAACAAAGAAAAGAAAACAAATACAATAGAAATAAACTACCTCCCTAACTAGCATAAACAGGAGAAAAACAAGAAACAAAATGGCACCCACCTCTCTACCAACACATCCCCAATAAATTAATATAAACTTAATAGGTAACAAACAATAACATAAGTAGGGACAAACAAATAATAACTTTCAAAGCAAACCAGATTTCTTGTAATAGGCATCAATTACCACAAGAGTAGTTAACACAATAACACTGTAAAGAAATCAATCAACAAAGTATCAATCCAAACAATTAATAACACTTGTTGGGTTGAGAATAGAAGCCTCACAACACAGCCTCCACACACACACTTTGCGCTGTGCAATGGTGCTGCTTAAATCCTCACGGCTTCCCCTCCTCCTGCAATCACATCAGATCACCAATCATTGGAATCAGGTGGCAGCCATTACCTCCTGCTTATGGGAAGTAAAGGGGTAGAGAGAGAAACAGGGAGAAAACAAACAAAAAAAAAACAAATACGTCCTTGGACGTAACATGCAGTTTTTTATTGTGAGGGGCAAATATATATAATGCAATGAAATCAGTAGCGAACCGGGACTCTAGAGGCCCTCTGTAATTTCATAGCTGGACCACGAATCACAGAGCCACAAACGCTAGGTGGAAACATTCAAATATGGAGAAAAAGGGCGGTGTTAATAAGCCCATTCATTGAATACGCAGATTTGAAGAGGTTTTTTTTTTTCCCACAGAAGTTGTATTTATTTTAATTAGATGATGTTTGTCAAATTATGAATTGCTTAAATAAAATTAGTAATAATTATTTTTATTAAAAATATTATATTTTTAAACATTTATTTAAAAATTGTAAATATTGTAGCGAATCAGCTCATAAGGGAAATATGAATAATTAATCATAACTAGTTATAATTAATTATAAATATTTAGATCCGCTGTAGATATTTACTGAAAAATGGTGTGTCTGATTGGTCCAGACGCTACAATATTGTTTTTACAAAAAGTTAGGCCCTCTCTGAGGGCCTAGAGGGCCCTGACGGTTCCCCACTGAATGAAATACATGATGTGAGATGTACAAATAAATGTTCCAAAAAAGCCTGATGTGTCATATTTGATATTCACATTTTAACTTTTTTTTAGTGATGTATGGATAATCAAGTAAACCTGAGTTGCATAAATACAGTAAGTGTTCATCATGAAAACTTACTAACAATATAAAATGTATTCTTAGGTTTACTTTATAAAAGTCAGTAAAGATCTCACAGCAAAAGGCCATGTGAACCACAACCTGAAGGTGAACATTTTTACAATTATACTAAAAGGCCTTTTACTTGCTAAAAAGTGTAAATTATCAATCAGACGACAGAAAGCATAGTAGATTGTGTACAACAGGATTTTCAGGAAAGTTTTGATCTAGTTGATAATTTAGAGATCTTAGAAATATGTGTAGGCTATCAAATATGACACAGTAGGCTTTGCACGGTTAACATTCATGCAAATTCGGTATCAGATGCCATCATCCAGATTTTCTAATGGCTTTCATAGACCATATGCTCCAATTAGTGCATAGTATATGAATTCGCTCATGCCCGCTGCTTGTTTTCAGGCCCGGCAAGCACAGCTTGAGGATTGTCCAGGCTTTAGCACCTGAAGCTCAGAGTTTGAGTCGGACCTTAAAAGCAAGACAGAAGAGCAATTTTAGCTCAGTCAGTGGATATCCTTCAGGGGAAACCTGTTGTGTCTTCTCAAAGTCAAGCTGCTGTCAAGAGTCTGACTGAGGTCAAAGTTCCTGTCAGATCTGAGCATTAATGTGATCTGAGCGGTCAGACTCTATATATTCTTTGACGGGTTTAAGGCCCGTCATTGATGATTCTCAATGATACCCTGGAAAGTAAAGCCCAATCCACATCAATCTGTCAACACAGAACACGCAAAGAGTTAAAGGGATAGTTCACTAAAAATGGGAATACACAAAAACGAGATTTAAAAAAAATGGTGTAGGAACATGAGATTTTGAAGTAGAAAGACTGAAATAGTATTTTCTTGTAAAACGTGCTCCAATAATCTTTGTTTTATTTACAATTTTTACAGTCTATTTTTCCCCTCCCTATACAATGAAAGTCAATGGGGTCCAATGTTGTTTTGGACAACATTCATATTTGTTTCTTTTAAAGACCTAAAGTCAATTTAAAGACAATTTTGAATCTAATATAAAAGAGTGGTCTGGATTTAAAAGGTTCCAGTGCTTAATTTTAAGGTATGATTTTATTTATTTTTATATGGCACTCAACAATTTCTCTCCTCTGCTACTTGTAAACCAGATCTAAGCTGATGTATTGAAGTCCCTTTGTTCCACACACTTCTTAGGTTTTATGCTCAGCTCATACAAGGTTCATGATGAATTCTTCTGGCAGCAGCACACTTTGAAGTGTTCACTTTTTCTTCTGCTCAGAATAGAAGACATCTTCAATCATCTCCCCATAAGCCTCATTATAAATCCAGCTATCATTACTCTGATGGTGGGAAGCAGCGCAACATGCTGCTTTTGTTACTGTACGGTACACATGGTCAAATGAGAGCTGCGGTTTGATTTGTCCAAACCTCTACATCTCCATCTGTTCCAAGACTCCCTGCATCACAGAAAGGTTTTTGTACAGGTGCATCTCAATAAATTAGAATGTCGTGGAAAAGTTAATTTATTTAATTCAACTCTGGGGAGGTCTACGGACTCCTGAAGATGCAGAACTCTGCCTTCAGAGCTGGAGATGAGGTGGGCTTGAAGACAGCTAGGGCCAACCTTTCCCGCGGCATCAGAGAGGCAAAAAGACAGTATTTCCACGACATTCTAATTTATTGAGATGCACCTGTATTTTTCTTTCACTGGAAGAAATAGGCTTAGCATTCCTTTGTAGGAAATCAGTAAAGCATTGTTACCAACTTTGAAATCCAATGTTTTCTTAAAGGAAATTCTGTGAGAGTGAAGAATGTGTCTAAACACATGATGGTTAGGAGCTAGATATTTACATCTATGCTCTTCATTAACTAGGTTCTCATTGCCTATTCTGTTTAAATTATGTTCTATATTATGTGGCAAAAAGTGGTTATGCAAACAGAGAGTACTCTGAATTCTCAAGACTGCTTTGTTTATACTGGAATACCTTATTATATGATTGCATTTTAATTGCATTTTGAGGTTACATTATTTGAAACAGGATGAATGGAAGAATGCTTTTTTATTGCTGAGCCTTTGTCTGTGGTTGTCAAGGGAAGAATGACTGCTGTCTAAAGACTCTTTCTCAAAGTGTAAGTGCAGTGTAGGGTTGCACAGTTTGAAAATAAAACCTACGTTATATTGCATTATGGAAACCATTCACTTTATATATGCATTGCAAATAATTTTTCTAATATAAAATTCCCTGTTCAGGGAGATTATAATTCGATCCAAATTAGAATAAAGTCTGGGGAAAAAATGGCATTTCTAGTGCAGCAAATAAATAAATAAATAAAACGGAGAGAGAAATTATCATTTAAAATCAAGAACTTTTAAAAGAGTATTTTGCAATCTGATTATGTTATGTAGCATAAGATTTTTTTGCATGTGTACAAATGATCAAAATGTTGCAATCAAATCATAAATGGTGACATAAAACAATGAAACAAAGTTCTCATTATTGCATTTGATGCTTTTAGTATCTGAACAGTGTTTTATATTTTAAAACTCTGTGTTATTGAATGTTACACAGGTGTGTTGTGGGTTTTCAGTTTAACATTGGCTGCTACTGTTGGCATTCATTGGGTTTTTCCAAGCCTATGAGGAACTGTTGTCCTATTTTTGTTACTTCATTTCCACCTCATTTGGTTCCAGGCCATCTTCTCCAGCCCAGAGCACTATATGTTTACTTTCTCTTTCCTAAATTACTGGTTTCAGTTTCCACAAAAACTGATGCTATTTTCAACCAAAATATAATATTCAAACAAAAATAATACAGAGACATAAACATGTGCTACTATAGAGCAATATTATTAGCTTTGTTGTCAGTTTGTCACAGTAATGTGTAGTCAGTACATTGTCGCATTCACTAAATTTATCATCATGTTTAGAGGTTTTTCTACAGAAATCATTTAAATTGGACTTTCATTTGATGAGTTGAGTTTAGTTTATGTCTTTCATTCGCAGTGGCAAACTATCATTCTCACCAAATTCCAGTATAGCCCCTCACTGCAGAACACAAGATCCAGGGGGCGTGGTTGGATCCAGATCCAACTCCTCCCACCTTACATATACCTAAAAACCTACCCGTCTCCACCCCCTGATCCCTAAACCCACCCATCTCAACCCCCAAACCTACCAATCTCCACCCCCTAGATTTGGATCCAACCACGCCCCCTGGATCTTGTGTTCTGCAGTGAGGACCATCTCCCAAATTCATTTGAGTTTCCTTTTTGAGCTGCATGTGTGCTTGAGAGCATCCAGGGATCTGGACTGTTAGGGAGTATCCTGCAATTATCTTGTCTCATTGAAAAGGAAAAAGTCTCCGCTGTAATTCTTTCTGGCCTGAGCTATTGATTCTTGATTTTGCGTTTAGAGCCGGTTGCTAATAATAGCAAAACTAACACTACCACAGCACAATGCCTTGTTTTTATTTACTGCTTTTCTTTTGTTTGTTCTTTACTATGTGTGAAAGTTTGTTTGGAAATGTGGGTATTCATCATTCTCAAGGCTCTCATGAGTGTTGATAGATTGGGGTAAAAAAAAGAAAAAAGAAAAGAGCAGAGCTGTAGGTGTCAGTATTTAGTATTTTTAAGATTTGATATGATACATTGCTGAAAACATACAAAAAGAAAATAGCAAAGCAGTAGAGGTCAGTAGTATTATTTTATTTTAGTATTCACATTTTTGTATTATATCATATCATATATTATATCATATTATAATACTAATGTGTTACACAATGTTTGCCATTTGCTCAGTATCCATAAGTAACACTTCAGCACTTTCACGCTCAATTTCTCTTAAGCAAAAGAAAAGTTTTCTGTTTACAGCACAGTAATGGTTTGTTTGCACTGAACGAATGAACATTTCCTTAGAGGCATAAAGGCTTCTGCACTTAGTTCTACTAAAAAGCTTTGCACGGGGCACATATATCTAGCTGTGACTCAAAGCCCACGCGAATGGTGCAGACTTTTCATTAGGGACAAATCCATGTAACATGCAAAGAGTAAAGTGAAGCCATGCAAACATGCATCACACTTCATTTGCTTTTATCAATGCTTTTTTAGTCATAATTCTCATTTAACCTACATACACCTTTGTTTTGCCTCTCAGTTTCTTATTTGCACTATGGAGTTTCGCAAAGGAATGTCAGCTAGAGAAACACAGAGCCCCTCACTGAGGCCAGAGGGGTGCGCGTCTCCTCCGAGAGCTAACTTTAGCTGAGTCTTTGTGGTGTGTTGCCACCGGGTCGCCGTGATTTTGCCAAGTGAGACATGTTCCTGGATCAACATCTTTTGTTGATCCTGGATCAACATAACTGTCCAAAAATATAGACTTAACCCAATCCCTACCCCTAAACCTAACCCTACCCATAATGTATTCCTAAAAACGGTGTGAAATGATAGCCGATTAACAAGGGTGTAGAAGCACCTAACCCTGATTGTAAGCCTAAAACAGATATTTCCTGAAAAGTTATCCCTCATGTTCCAGGATCAACAAGGATGTTGATCCAGTAACATGTTGTACTTGGTGAAATCACGGTCACTGGTGCCACCGATCTGACCGGAGGTCAGTTCAAGACAATCCTCTTAGCTCCCTGCTGAGGGTCCACTCCTTTATTAGCATTGGTGACATTCTAGACATGAGACGAGAGTTTAAGAGGGGACAGTTGCTCTGAGGGTCACAGCTACTGCTGCATGTGCTCTTCTGTCACATTATTAGAGGACACTCTAATTAAGTCAGCGGTGAAACTGCTAGTGGTGCCGCTAACTCTAGACAGATATAGTTATGACTTCAATCCTCTGGTGTGTGTGAACGGCATTCTTAGCAAACACATTATGTTGGTGTACCAGTGGTTGGAGTGTGTTTCAGGGCAAAGGTGTCCCAAAAACAATGTCAACTTAAGGCTGTGTGAACCCACTGTGGCCTATTGTTGTTACACCCCCAGTGTTGTAAATAAAGTTCATTAGCATCACTCGCTTTTGCTTTGGCTTAGCATCTTATTTTTTAGTGACTGCCACTCTGCATAGTCTGTCTGAGCAGATGCTTGTCATTTGGAGGAAGATTATTTACATAGAAATGAAAAGATTGTTTACACGCTGCTAGCTCAAATTTGCGTATTGTCAAAAACATAACAAATATGACAGTTTTGTTAAGTATTCCTTGCATTTAGTGCTTCTTAAAAAATTTAAACGGGCAAGTGTATACTACACAATATGTGTGAATGCAAACTATTATACTGAAAATCCAATCTGCTTTTTTATATACAGTATCTCCCAAAAGTGAGTACACCCCTCACATTTCAGCAACCATTTTATTATATGTTGTCAAGGGACAATACTATAGAAATGAAAATTGGATATACTTTAGAGTAGTCAATGTGCAGTTTGTATAGCAGTACAGATTTACTGTCCTCTAAAAATAACTCAACATACAGCCATTGTTGTCTAAATAACTGGCAACAAAAGTGAGTACACCCTAAGTGAATATGTCAAAACTGTGTCCAAAGTGTCAATATTTTGTGTGAGCACCATTGTTATCTAGCACTGCCTTAATCCTCCTGGGCATGGAATTCACCAGAGCTGCACAGGTTGTTGCTGGGATCCTCTTCCACTCCTCCATAATGACATCACGGAGCTGCTGGATGTTAGACACATGGCGCTTCTCCACCTTCCGCTTGAGGATGCCCCACAGGTGCTCAATAGGGTTCAGGTCTGGAGACATACTTGGCCACTCCATCACCTTCACCTTCAGCTTTCTCAGCAAGGCAGTTGTCATCTTGGCGGTGTGTTTGGGGTCGTTATCATGTTGGAAAACTGCCGTTCGGCCCAGTTTCTGAAGGGAGGGCATCATGTTCTGCTTCAGAATGTCACAGTACATGCTGGAATCCATGTTTCCCTCAATGAACCGCAGCTCCCCAGTACCAGCAGCACTCATGCAGCCCCAGACCATGATGCTACCACCACCATGCTTGACTGTAGGCAAGACACAATTTCCTTGGTACTCCTCACCAGGGCGTCGCCACACATGCTGGACACCATCTGAGCCAAACAAGTTTATCTTAGTCTCATCAGACCACAGGACATGGTTCCAGTAATTCATGCTCTTGGACAGGTTGTCTTCAGCAAACTGTTTGCAGGCTTTCTTGTGAGCCAGCTTTAGAAGAGGCTTCCTTCTGGGACGACAGCCATGCAAACCGACTTGTTGCACATCCAGTGGTCAGTATGAGAGAATTGTTCTCAAAGCACCAAATTTTAACTGCTCTAATACAAGATACACAAATTTGTATGGTCCTGTCAAGCAGACAAAAACATGAACATGATGAAAAGGACATGTGGCTTTGCATGGTTAAATGACATAGTACCGTTATCACTTAGGGTGTGCCAGCTATTTTGACAATAATGGCTGTATGTTGAGTTCATGAACATGGACACTGGACTAAGAATACATTCAATCAGTCATCGCTCCAAAAAAAATTCAACGGGTCATCTTGTTAATGCTATAAATTAATTACAACAATAAAAGAAAATTTCATCATGAACATACATGAACAACAATATCACATTATACCACAGAAATTCCAAAATGACATTTCCCTTACATTCAACTTCCAAAAGTGCATTCATCTTTGCAATGTTACATTCATTTAGTTGACTAGTGCTATACGTTGTATTAACAAAAACATTAATGGCATACATAAAAACACACTGACAAGCTACGCAATATCACGTTCATAATCGAATGCGACTCATCTGCGATTATACGCGATATAGCAGTGATCTACGGCTCTGTGTATTAAATGCCGCTCCATCTGAAAGCACGTGATGGATATTTACTGTTCACAGAACAGGCTTTACTGACGAGATGTGCATGACAATCACATGCGATTTATTGTGCAGCCCTCATTTTTTTGTTTGTTTGTTGATCACAAAGTACAAAATAGATGAGGAAAACTAGGATGCCGGGTGTATTCACAGCGCCGCCATTACTGTCTAGAGTGTGTGGAATGGTGCGCTGTGATTGGTTGTTACTGTTTACAGTGCGTGGAATGGTGCGCTGTGATTGGTTGAGCGGATATATCGCATTCAGCAGAGAAGGGAGAAAAGGGAGAAAACATGACAGAATAACTCGGCGTATATCGCATTTTGCGTAAAATTAAAAATTGACTTTTCAATACCGACCAGATACAATACCGATTTTGGCGGAAACTCCTTTCTTTTTTTTTAATGGCGTTTATCGCGTTTTGGAACCAAACTCTTCATACACACACACACACACACACACACACACACACACACACACATATATATATATATATATATATATATAGTACTTTCCTGTTGTCATGAAAATCTGTGCATTTTCTTGTATTCTTTTGGTTGTGCATGAGAATAAATATCTAAGTCGAAATCTGAATTCAAATCTACTATTTAGTGTGTGATGCCCTGTGATTCATGTGTACATATGATACAAGCATTATAAAGTCTGTGCAACACCATTTTGTGGTATAAATGTGGCTTTTGTTCAGTGTTATGACTCAAGAAAGCCAAATTTCAGCTTTCTTTTCATCTCTAGACTGCAAAAGATTTGTAGAGGCTCTCATATCAAACTCAAATAATATCGAAGACCTGCAAAAGTTTCACAAGACTCCACTACAAAGAGACTTTCAATTTCATACATCAGAAAGATAGCATCATATAATTGCTCCCTATTTTAAACCATAAAAGTTGTCTGACATTCCATTTCTTCCTATTCACAGATGTGTCGTAATCTATGAGAAATACTGTACATTTATTGCCCTACCATCGTCCTCTGTGTGCCACATTGTTCGTCCGTCACTGCCACAGCTCAGAATCAGTTCTAGACGTTATACTAGATAGATTTAACAGCACCG
Source organism: Sinocyclocheilus anshuiensis (assembly GCF_001515605.1). NCBI lineage: Eukaryota > Metazoa > Chordata > Actinopteri > Cypriniformes > Cyprinidae > Sinocyclocheilus > Sinocyclocheilus anshuiensis. The sequence goes on from NW_015554127.1 coordinate 357,957, forward strand.
GTTTGTCAAAACACCGCAGTTACTGCCAGTGATTATTCATGAGGCAATGAAGTATGGCTTCCACTTATACTGTAGATATCTGTTCTGCTCATAACTGCTGGCAGTCCAATTCTTCCCTTCATTTATTCAGTGACTGAGCTTCAATTTATTTATGAAAGATGAGATTGGTTTTAAAGTTTTTAGACCGTCTGTGCCTGTAAGGCATTTTGGATATAATGCCTGTTTGAGCTCTACAGGTAACTGCTGGACATGATGAGCTTCATACCAGAACATATGGTGCTGGGACATGATGAGACACTAAAATATATCATGATGACCACCAGAGATAAAATGAATGACAGTGTTGATCATTAAACGCAACAGTTCTGTTTGTGTAGTAGGCAACTGTCAGGTAACACAATAATGATTTCTGTTAAATAAACTACTGAATGAATGAACTCGATTTTTGCGCATTCTGAAGAAAATGCAGGGTCAATTTAGGTTCGTTTAGTTTAGTTTAATTATTTTTAAAGACTGACCAAAGTGTTGTACATGAGCAGAGTAACAAATACAATATAAAAATAACTGGAATAAACATAAGCAAAGTACACAAATACCAGATTTAAAACAGAAACAACAATTAACACATGTTAAAAGCAAGGGAAAACAGTGAGAGGGGCCCATTCTAAGTTGTACTGGCAAGCTATTCCACAGTCGAGGACCCACCCCTGAAATGGCTTGATCCCCTCTGCGTTTTAGCCTTGAGCAAGGGATTGTCAATAAATTAAGGTTAGCAGATCTTAAACTTCTAGGAGGGTTATAGGGACACAGTAGGTCAGGCAGGTATTTTGGAGCAAGATTATGTAGACATTTATACACAAATAGAAGAATTTTGAAGTCAGTCCTGAAATGGACTGGAAGCCAATGGAGGGCTCGCAAAATGGGGGTGGCGTGGTCATATTTGCGACCATTCTTAAGAGATTTAGCTGCAGCATTTTGAACCAGTTTAAGTCGAGCTACCTGAGACTTGGAGATAATGTAAAACAAAGAGTTGCAATAATCCAAACGCGAAGTTATAAAAGAGTGGATAACTGTCTCAAGAGACTTTTCAGACATAAAATGTTTTATTTTAGAAATTAAGCCAAGCTGGAAAAAACTAGCTTGGCTAAAGGCACGTTTATCTAATGTTAGCCGACTCTCAATGAGGACACCAAGATTATGTACACAGCTTGAATTAAAAACAGACAGATTGCCCAGGGCGGTATTACTAAACTCAGATTTATCAGATGGGCCAAAAATTATACCCTCAGTCTTAGTCATTTAGAGTTAAAAACTTGTTGGATAGCCAAAGTTTGACTTTGTCGAGGCAGGAGAGTAGAGTGTGTAAAGCAGGGTAACACATATGACACTAAAATAATGCAAACATATACAGTGGGTACGGAAAGTATTCAGACCCCCTTCAATTTTTCACTCTTTGTTATATACTGTGTGTGTATATATATATATATATATATATATAATGTTCTTTTTGAGAACACTGTTCCTGTGTTTTCTGTATTGTATGTTTTCCTATATATATATATAATAAATTATAAATTTAGCAAAAATTAGAACATTTATATGTGTGTGGTGTCATACACTGTAAAACAAAACAAAAAAGCAATTTGAGTCAACTTAAAAAAACAGCTTACCCCGCTGCCTTAATTTTTTGTTGTCTTTTTTTTTTCTCTCGGTGTGATGCTGTTGTTTCAATGTGTGTTTTTGAGTTGAAACACCAGTTATACTAGTTCATTCAACTTTCAGCTTAGTTGAGGGCCAATAAACTTAAATGTTCTTGTTTGGACTATTTATGAAATATTAGTTATGCCTACAAAAAAAGGGTTGAAATGGCAAAATCTCAAAATAGTTTTTTAAAGTGCACAATCCTTTTTACTGTGCTTATATGTAATGAAATTAGGTGTACAAGCTATTTTCACTTATTGCTAGTAAATTTCACAGACAATTACAAATAAATGGAAAGTAACACTGTTTTATTTACAGATTAAAAAAAAACATGTTTTACAGTGCCTTAATCTGACTAAACTATTATGAAATTGTGTTATGTGCTATGTTCTCTATTGTAGTGGGTATATTATAGTGGCAAAATTCATTTTCTTTTTTACTTCTTTTTTTTACTTCCAAAATCCATAATTTACATGTGACATTTTTAGACAGCATTTTACAGTCAACTTACATATAATGTTAAACCAGTTTTTTTTACCATATGGTAAGGTTCAGTAACTTAGAGTTAACCAATTAATAGGTTTTAACTATAGCAGTTTTGCATTATTTTTCTGCACAAATTTCAAGCACTTTTATAACTAAACTAAACAAATTACAAGCACTTTTATAGTGTGTAGGCAATTTTACTGGCCCCCATCAAAAGAACGCAACTCTAGACACTGGAAGTAGGGATCACTTTCCTAAACCATTTTTCTGTCGGGTCAGATGTAGTCGGAGCAATTTCCAGCCGCTCACAAGGTGACCTTGAAGGCCAGCAGCCAATCAGTGAAATGACTGGTCACCATCTGTCTGCCTTAACTATGCCCAAATCTGCTACCTTCCTGACAGTAGACCCCTTTTCTGATTCTGTCACTCTATTTGCAGGACTGCATGCCGTTAGAACACAGCCCAGTTGGATTTCTAAAATGTGACACTAGACCTGGCCAGATAATCAGTGACCTTAAGTGAACGTAAACAGTTGAGAATTAAAATAAATGTGTAACAGTAAATTGGATCCATGTGGCTCTTAAAGTGACAGCAGGCTATACTGACAACTGCTTAATATTAATCAAACAACAAAAGACAGAGAAAATCACTTGCTGCTCTTGACTGAAGGACTTTCTTTTTTTACTAATATGAGTTACCGTGGTATTCTGCTGTGGTGTTGAGAATTGTGCAATTTTGCTGTTTGTCTAAAATGTAGACGTCATAGCAACCTTATTTAAAGAAAATATTTGATATATATTGCTATCGTTAAACATATATCACTCATATAAAGTTTTGGTCATGTGGCCCACTCATAATCGTGTTAAATATTCGTGATTACAATATTGACCAAAATAATCGTGATTATGATTTTTGCTATAATAGAGCAGCCCTAATATCATCATCATACAGGATTAAAAATGCATTCCACCGTCTCTTAAACTGAAAAAAAAGTTTGAGTCATACATTTCCATTTGTTGTAATTAAATTATGCTCCCATCCAGCACTTTACGTGCTTCATATTTCAAAAGACAGATTTCCCAGTGTGAGAAGCAATTCAGCAGCAGGCCCATAACTGCATGAATCTCACAAACTTGGCAACTAATAAATGCACCCATCTGAATCGCAGAGGCTGACAGTGTCATGTGCTGCGCATGGATATGGCTAATGATAGCTGGAGGGGGCCATTTCCAATACTAGCAGATGCTCGGCTGAGAGAAGACCCCAAATTTGGTTCAAAACAACCAGCTTTTGCAGATGTTTGTGAGAAAGGTTAGGGATGCCGAGCTCAGCATTTGTACTTACTTTGAACTTCGGACTTGTCTGAAGGTCAAGTTAAGAAGGATGCATTTCCTTGGAAGTTGCAATACAGCAAGAAGCTCTTGAACTTCTGTTTCCTGCTTTCTAAGTTCAAAGAGAATAAAGCTGCCACCCTCCACTTAGCATATATTTTTCAAGCATTTAACTGGCTGATTTAGATCTTAATATGTAGGGTTAGGTATTAGTATTTCAAAAGAATTATGTTATATTTGCCTAAATGAATCTTTCTATTAAATTGCCATATCTGGGATAAATCAAAGATTCACTTAGCGCTAAAAAAATTATACATATACTTCTATCCTGCTCTGTGGAAGCTATATAAAGTCTGCTATCTTCAGCTATACTAAATGTGCTGTTCTCACTTTTTAATTAGCAGAATTCAAAAAGCAATAATCAACTTGTGCTCTCTGGAGGTTGTATTGAAACTGAGCTGTGGGCCCTTTGATGATGAGATGAGAGAGGCATGGCGGAAAGCGCTTCAACATTTTTCATTGCTTTACGATCAAAAAACGAAAGCCCAGGTGGAAACCGTTTTTCCGCCTTTTTCCCGAGGCCAGCCAGGAATAAATGTGAGCAAAATGAAAAAGTAGAAGTTGGACTCGGCAAAGGTGAACTGTAGAGAAACGATGAGACAATTAAAATCCCTTTTTGAGTACCCAGAGTTACATTGGCATCCTCTAATGTGACCACAGTTTCTAATTGTTTAAGTGGTCTTAAGTTTGTCTAGTGCTCTAAAAAAGTTTTTGGGCCATTAATAAAGCACAGGGTTATCCGTTACAGAACTTAATTAGGCAGTGTGGCCCATCTGCACTGTGTCTCATCAATTATGATGAGATTATCCCCCATTATCCCATGAAGTATTTATAAACCTAATGATTCACGCTATAAGAGGTGTGATTCATCAGATATTATGTGATCTTATCTTACTCCACTCTGAAAATATGACAAAGAGATCATTTCCTTTTCAATATCAAAGCTGTATTCTGTAATTTCCAATTCCAAACAGGAGTAGGGCATTAAAAACACAAACTTGCATAGCACAATTATGAATAAAGAGCTGATTTAATGTCATAGGTTTGCTGTAATAATCTTTTTCCAGCCCTACAGTTAAGAGGCGCTTAAGAAGCTTGTTCAAATTGCAATCTAGGATTGCGATATGGTCGAAAAACCCTGAAAAAAAAGCCTTGACTATGAGTTTTGTGGGATTTGAAATCCAAGCCTTTGTTCAGCTTGGATCAGACTGTGGTATATTTGCTTAGGAGCATGGAGGAAGAAAGCTTTATATGATTGCCTTGGTAAACCGGCAAGGCGTACAGCCTAGAGTGCCAACTCACCAGAGTATTTCATCAACCCCAGTCTTATCTGAGATTACTATTATCTGCTTTTAGGGGATTTTTTTTTTCTTTCAATGAAACATTATATATGAAATTCACTTGTCCTAAATTCACTTTGCTCGCCAATTTGTGATGACGAGGAGCAAAGAAATGGAAAGTTAGATCAATATCATCATCCACTTGCAGTCTGAGGTTTGCAGTCAATCTCTAAAGGTGTTTACAATGTGTGACACGTGATAAATGTGTTATGTACTTAAGCATCAGCACAAGGGTGCATAGTCCGATAACTGGATCATTCGTTTTTTCTCCACAGCACCCTCAGACTCCTGAGTGTCTCCTAAAAAAGTTTCTGTGCTTGTCTGCAAGGGAAACAATTGTGAAGCTTGATATTTGTCAGGCTTTTACTGTCAACAGCTCAATAATAATGAGTTCCCTGGGAGAACGCCACTCCATTGGCTCATCTGGAATAAAGGCTTTTCCATAAACTTTTTAAAGGCTTTTTTCACTTAGTACAGTAAATGGGCTCTCATTTAAATAGTGTATAAATATTCTAGCAGAGAACCATTGGATAATATCAGACTCAAACTTCCCCAATGTTTAAATGTGTTCTTGAGCTCAAAGTAAAAATGGCTGCTGAAGAATTCATTACTAAAACGCCATGAGAACTTGGAGGCGAGTCATGACAGCACTACAAAGATCCATCCGCTCTCCACAGCTGCTCTCCATGAGGGTCCCGAGCAAGTGAATGAACTGAGATTTCTTCTCAAAAGCAGGCCCCCTTAAGGGATCTCATTTTGTTTGTTGTCCAAACCCTTCTTAGTCACAATGCCATTTTGGTTTTCACGTCAGCTGTTTACTGCAGGGCACTTAAAACGTGTGCAAATTCTAAGAACAGTTAGATAAAAATGCTGATGTGAGCACTAAGACACAGCAAACGTGAATGAATGTTCAGAGATATGGAAAAGATCTTATGTTTAGCAGAAAGTAGTCAAATATCGTGAAGAGTTTTAAAAAGCATTAACCTCTAGTCAGGGATAGTCAAATGGTGGTAATTGCAATTCCATGTTTTGCTCTCGCTCTGTCATCATTCAAATTTATCAGGAGCAAATCTCAGGCTCCTCAATACAGTGCATCCACTTTGAGTGGAAGTTTTGTCACTCCTGTGTAGTTTATGTCACTCTAGTTGTTTGACTTCAGACAAACAACAGTTCACGTTACAAACTAACATGTGCATATTTTTCTTCTCTGCTTTGTTATGAAATGGTGAATTGTCACTGAACTCTGGCAGAAACCTGTGTTCCAGGCAAAGATTTTCCACATGGAAATCAGAGGCCCAATGTGATGAAGTGCCAGAAAATGACTTGAGTTGTCTTCCTCAGCCCTCACAGCTCACAATCTGCGGGGAAAAAGCTAAGTAATTATTAATTATGTAAATAATAATAATAATATCAGCACAAGGGTGCATATTATTATTATTAGTAGTAGTAGTAGTATGAAATAGTTTAAAGTTGTAAATAAAGATAATTGGAGTATGTTTTACAAGAAAAAAACGATTACAGTCATTCTAAAATGTCACATTTAATTCAGCGTGTTAAATTTTTTTTTTATCATTCTATGTGAAAATTACTATTTCAAAGTAAACACTACACTTTTTTTTTGTAGTGCATATTCAATAATACCAGCAACACACACACACGCACACACGCACACACACACACACACACACACACACACACATGTTGTGTTTCCATGTTTTATTGGGACATTCCATAGGCGTAATGGTTTTTATACTGTACAAACTGTATGTGCTATTGCCCTACACCAACCCTACCCCTAACCCTACCCCTTACAGGAAACTTTCTGCATTTTTACTTTCTCAAAAAAACTCATTATGTATGATTTATAAGCTTGTTTCCTCATGGGGACCTCAAAAATGTATATATATATATATATATATAAACTCTTTAAAATGTACCACAAAAACTACAGCTTCCACTAAACTAAAGTTATTGGTTATTGGTGCTATAATAAAATATAGTTACACGGGTAAATTCCCATTAGGGTGTAATGTGTAAAATTGATCCACTGTCTATCCTGATAGGCTAATACAGTTGACTTTAGGTTAATGGAATTTGTGTAAGAATGTTTTATTCTTATTATTTTTTTTTTTACTGCAGTATATTTAATGACAGTTTTGTGCCATCCTGAAATGAACAAAATTGCTAGAGCAGCCTACTGTTGCCATGGTTACCACCTCAGGCGAACGATTTTATTTATCCGGTGAAAATACACGCTTTAACTAACTTGTAATTTAACTTTTATGGTTACTGAACTGTTTGAAATGGATATGTGAACTGCGGTTTAAGATTTCATACATCTTATATATTCAAAACAGATATATTTTTAAGACAACCGCCCCATAAGCTTTTGTTTGGACTATGAGGGGACGCAAGTCTGAAGTATAGGGTCATAATTCTCACGCCGAATGTATTTTTAGTCGATATAGCTCTGTTTACATAACCAGGTCGATATTCATATGCAGTCAGCTCAGACTGATTTGATTGTCAATGCTTGTTAACTTGTTTCCATTGTCCAATACATTCTGTGCACATGACATTAAGAGGACGCAACGGAGTAGACAGCGCCGGACTCAAGGACGCGTCCTCCCGAAGCGATGCCGGTGTAACCGATACCAGCCGCCGGTGAGGGAGGGATGAGAGCTATTCCCGTGGGATGATCACGTGTCCGTGGGGAGTAGTTGTTGTGTGTGGAGCCAGTGGAATAGGAGGTGTAGCGTCGTTCAGACTTGATTGTTACAGTAAGGAAGCTGTCAACACAGAGCCGACTGTATTTGCGCGTGTTTATTGCTTTGCTCGGAGCGAATGAAAATGCACGTGAGGATTGAGGATCTATCGATCGATTTCCATAAACTTCTGCACGCATCTTAATCGCAACAAACACACGCAGCGTGCTCCGCGTAATATCAACGCTACTGTTTACTATTGCAACAAGATACGCGAAATACAAAGGACTGTCACTGCAAATAAAGGTAAGTACACGGATTTCTACAGTTGTATAAGTTATAGAAACAACTAAAACGTATACAGATCGTTAGTAGTAGTTATAGTTTCCCTAAAACATGAAGATAAACAACTATTTATTCAAACGTTTACTCTGAATATAACTTTATAGAAAGTTGTTTCGGTGCTTTGTTAATGCTTTGTTAATTAATGTCACCATGTAGATATCAAAATCTTAAAACAGATCTTGGCTATATTATAGATTACCTTTTTTTTAAATTTATTTATGTATTTATTTATTTTTTATTAATAGTTCGCCCAAATATATAAATTCTGTCATTTATTCATCCTCATGTCAATATGGCTTTCTTCTATGCAGCTGAAGATAGTGATGGGTGGCTGAAGCTATCATGCTCTGAATGGCAAAAAAATAAAATAAAAAAGTGGCCCATATGACTTCCAAGTCTTCCAAACAGGAGGAAATTTAAATCGTTATTCATCTATAATTTCCCCCATCAGTGAGTCATTAAGCACTGCCACCAGATTAGTGTGCTGAACTCAAGAACAGTTGTAATGAAAAAAATGGTCTGTTCCCAAAACATGTTTAAATTCACTAAACACTGTATTACTAATATAGTCCACTGAATGAGTGAATGAAAACAAGTGAGCAAATTTGGAAGCTGCATGCGCCGGATATGCTGCAGACGTCATTTTCTGGTGAGACATGGGTATTTTTAAAGGCTACATCAGTTGTATGGGATTGAATGAGTGTGCTTGACAATGTCCACTGTGGTTTTGGATACCACTATAAATGGCTGTCCCCTCAAATTATATAAGAGTATAGGGGGCGATAACAGATAAATCCATTGAGTTAGCTGATCTCAAGTACTGGTTTCATGAAAAAATTAGGTCTGCTCGTTGTGTTCGGCTAGGATTTGTAATGCCTGATCAAACAAAAAAGTACATAAATAAAATATGTAACATTAGTGTAAGCTAAGGTAGCAGTTTAATCAACTAACAGTATGCTAAACTAATACACTGAATGGTTAGCTTGCAAAAGAGTGGCCAATCGTGTGATCATTTTTCTTTTGCGTTTCACAGTAAATGTAAATGATGACAGGATTTTCATTTTGGGGTCAATTGTTCCTTTATATCATGTACAGCTTCAGTGCATTGCATGTTTGTCAGTATCTTAAACAAAATTGACTGATTAAAGGGGTCATATGATGCTTTTTTTAAAGATCATTATTTTGTGTATTTGGTGTAACAGAAGATGTTGACATGCTTTAATGTTCAAAACACACATTAGTTTTCAAATACTGTACATTATTGTAGGTCCTCTATGCCCCGCCTCTCTCAAACACAAAGTCCCTCCTTCCGACAAGCGCAGTCTGCTCTGATTGGCCAGCTGACCCGCTTTTGCTTTCGCCTAGAAACACACAGCGTCTCCCTGACAGACGTGTGGAGGTGTACCTGCCCTTAGCGATGAGGAAGCATATTACACGCCTCTGTGTTGAAAATATCTGTTTTTCATTCAGCACGGTTCATGTGGGGTATTTTGTTTGTAGCCAGTTGATTTTCATATTGCATCTGAATACATAATTTAAGGTTACAATGCATTGTTGTGCACTGTGAGTTATTTTGGTGGCATTTCTTCATGAAAGTTCTGTCATCCCCATTGTAACACTGAGCTTACTGTATATCCGCAGGGGACCGACACCTGTGTCACCGGCTGTGCTGTCAGCACTGATATGACATTCATGTGGTTAGATGCATTTCAGGAATAATGGTTTACAGTGCAGGTTTTCAGTTGCACCACTTGGAACCAGTCTTTAAATCTTGTTTAAAAAGAACAGAACTAGTTTGTCATGATAGTTTGTTCTTGAGGAAGCGGGAGGTACAGTATCATGTTGGCACTCTGTCTAGCCTTGAGATGCAGTTAAAAGGTGCCCAGACCTGCAGTTGAAAAGGACTCCTTTAGTGTTGTTTCAGCCATTCTTCTGTGTATGCTGAGTAGCCTCAACTTCCTGCCTGTATTGTAGGGCATTCTTAAACTAGCAACAAACAACCAATTTAGACCACCCTAGTGTTATGTGACACATGAGAAAATCCGTTACCATGTATAAAGGCTTCACTATCCAAAAGCCTGCTTATATTTATGGAAAATCAACTCTGATTGCCATCTTCTAAGAGCTGTCTTTCCTTCTCTACCACTGTAGCTCCAAATGGAAGAAAAGTTTCTCGATATTAAAAAGCACAGAATGTAATTTTCCATGGCTGACCTGCTGTGCCAAATGCATTTCTTGAGGCTATGTACTATTCTTATCTCAGGCAAGGCAGCCTGAGAAAGGTTACTGAAGAGCTTGAGGATATATCTACTGAAAATATTGAGATATGATTCCACGATGCCAGTAACCTGGTGGAGATTAGGAAGGGGGTCCGGTAATGTTGTTAGCTTCTCGTCAGGGGTTTAATATTCAATTAGAGTCCTGCATTCGTGCCAGCACTTATTTAAATGTGGCCTTGAGGTTGATTAAAAATGTCTTATAATAAGCATTTCTGTAGTTTACTGTGTCAATGAAGCTTAATCACTTGGAGATTTGACAGTAAGGCCTGCTGTTATGATGGTCGCAGTAACAGCTTCTCACATTTTCCATCTATCTTTTGCTGTATCCTTATCTTTCGCTGCATGAACTTCTTAGCCAATCCAGCATGTGATCTCACATTGATTTACTGTTCATATTGTGGTTCTCTGTTGTACTTAATGTGCTGATTTAAACTCTCCTTCTGTTTTCACCCTGCACATTGAGCTCTCACTGAATGATGACTCAATGGAGCTGACTGCATGGCAGGCCACGTTATAATGCACACATCTTTTTCTAGGAGAGCCTTCAAATAATGCAGCCCTGTTGAAATGGGTATGACTAATTTTGTTTTGAGCCAGAGTCAAGATGAGGTGACGTTGTGCTTTTGAGAGCAGTTCATCACAAATGCCCAGTGTTGGCCAAGCTCCATATTGAGTTTAGGAAATGAAGCCCCTCATGGCAAATAAACCCATTCTGATGTGACTTTCGTTCCACTCTTTAGTGGATTCAGGAGTATCTGTTATCAAGTGCCATTTAATAGATTTGTAGGGTCTTAAGGGTCTATTTTAGGGAAAAAATGAATTAAAGCTACTGTAAAAATCACATTTAGAACCTAATAGGGGGGGGGCTTTTTATTCCCTAGTTTCTTAGAAAAGAGCTTTGAGGAACCTAAAAAGAAACAAAATGATCCGAAGAATTTATATCAAAAGAATGTGAATCTCCAAAGTAGCATATAGCCAACTTGTGGTTAAGCTGCTGAATGCTGTAGGTGTTGCAAAGAACATGTTAAGGACCTTTATTTTGTTTAATTTTATGTTTATGTTTTTATTTCCCTAAATGGATTTATGGATTTTATGGATGGCTTTGATAAGTCATACACTCTTCAAAATAAAAGGATTTTTCTCAGCAGTGCCATAGAAGAACCATTTTTGGGATCCTCAAAGAACCTTTCAGTGAACAGTTCTTAAAAGAAACTTTTTTTTTTCTTAATTAAGAATATTTTTACATTTACATAAATGTTTAATAAAAGGGTTCTTTAGATTATCTTTAGCATTTTTTTTTCCATGAGAATCTTTTGTTTCATCAATGTTAAAGGTTCTTTATGGAAACATTGACGCCAATAAAGAAACATAATTTTTAAGAGTGTACTTAATTTTTAGATATTACATTTATAATGACCCCCCCCCCCACAAATAAAAAGACATGTTTTTTGTGTTTTTCCACATAAAAAAAAAAAAAAAAAGAAATTTAGCATAAATATTTAATGAAAGGTGTCATATTGTCATTAGCTAATGAGAAGTGTCATTTTTATGCCATTTATAAATACTGGTACCTCATAAAAGTGTCATTCTGTGTGACTTCATACAATTTCCCTTTTCCTTCCGAGACACAGGACATCATAAATTTCAATTGTTCAGTTTTCAGTATAGTGGCAGTTTATCTCATTTTAAAGGATGTAGCACAGTGAAAGCTGTTATTCAAGACACTTAGAAGACATCGTAAATTGTCATTTTTCTCCTGCTGAAATAATTAATGCCGCTCTAAGCTCATTAGCTACAATGCACATTAGAGTCACTGAGATGGATGCTGAGACATTCACCAAACCAGAAAGATTCTCATGTCTTTCAGCATCAAAACATAATGTCATTCTGCTTCAGCAAACTTGAAAAATATGTTCATGAATCCCTGATGGTTGCTGTGGGAAAAAAAATGACACGACAAGGTCGAGACTGGTCATGAGACGACCTTAACAAATTCCTTCAAGGACTAGTCATAGCTTTTTCTGTCGTAAACTTTTTAAGTCAGCCACTGGCTATCCTTAGTTCATTTAAACAACTACTTAACCAGCGGCTTTCAGAAGGTTTAAATTTGTTTGTCTTTCAGCACGTGACGGACGCACCTCTCCCTCCATATAAAACAAACAGACAGTGTTTAACTTCATAGAAAGTTTGGCATCAGTTTGAACAAGACAGATAGTCTTACTCAAGTGCTTTACTCAAGGTCAAACATATCACCTTCGGCTGATGGCAGTAGCACAGATATTGAAGCTTGTTATCATGAGAGTTTAAACACTACGCTATTGTTCTAGTTGTTTTGTTTGTTGGGAGCCGTATAATGCCAATCAGTGGGGTGGGGTTGTCTAGACTCAAAGGGGGACCATGTGTTTGTGTAATGACCAAAATAGTGGACCAAAAGAGATAGCAGATAAACCTTAAGTATCCCTTGGCCAGCCAACACCATTTAATGTAGAGTTCTCTTGTGTGGATTAGATGCCATCGAGGCCAAACTTCCATTATTGTATTTTGTCTGAGTCACAAGGTTTCTTTCTAAACAGCCACCTACAGAATTCTCAGTGTTTACCTGAATAGTGTGTTCAAGAAAATTTCGGCCATTTTTCACATTCATGGGATTCAATAAATGTCTTTTTTTTTTTTTCTGGTGTCCCATTGGGACCAGTTTTTACTTACCCTGCCAACTTGTTTTATTTTTATCAACAAATTTTATGTGTCAGAAGTCTATTTATATTTAATTTTTAAATTTAGTTTCATTAAATGTCATTGAATATCTGGAAATTAAAAAAAAAATCTACATTTTTAATTTTTAATATTTTTGAAATAAGTTCCATATGCTTACCAAGGCTGCATTTCTTTTATCAAAAATATATTTTTAAAATGTATTTTATTCCTGTGATGCAAAGCAGAATTTATTCCAGTCTTTATAGTCAGATGATCCCTCAGAAATCATTCTGAGAAACTAATTTGCTGCTGATGAAATGTGATGATGAAACTAACTTTGAAAGGCAGTGTATGTATATATTCTAATAATATATAATGTGATTTCATGAAAGTTCTAAATTTACAGGTTTGGTGTAAAATTATACATACATTGCAGAACTTACAGTTTTTTTTTCTCGATGGTTCTAACACAAGTCACAATTTTAACAACCTATGTTAACTAGCTATAGAAAGTTACTCTAAATTAGCAGCAACAAATAACTTTGAACCTTGCATTGATCTCAATGAAGAAAAGTTTACAAATGTACCTGAATTCACATTCTTTTTCTTGCTCATATCCATTTGCTGCTATTAAAGAGAATTTTGTATGCTGCTTGAAGCTAATGTATGCTTTTTAACGCTATGTCAGTTGCTGTGTCATCTGTCGTATTTTTGCTAGCGTTCCACCTGTTGTTTAAATGTATTACATTTATATGAGCAAAACCTACAGGTTTCTGACATATTGAGTTCTAACAAGCGAGGGCCTCTTTCTGCTCATGCATATTTTATCATTCCGTTCTATTAAAGTACTGTAGCGATTTACATTTTGCTGTTCTTGGTTCAAACTGCTGCTTGCCCAAATATTAATTACATGGATGGAGGGTAGAGCAGTTTGTCATAAATACATTTCAGGAGATGTCAGGTCACCATTTTCATTACAGATTTGCATTCGGAAGAAAACATCCATAAGTTAATTGCTACACTCAGATCAGAGCAGTACTACAAACTGAAAGTGCTTGTTCAGAAAAAAAAAAGACAAATTACTTTGATGCATCATAACAAATCTCCTCCTGTTTATTTGGACCCCCTCTTCTAATTTTTCCGCCCTGAACATGAACAGGAAATAGACTATGTACCCACATTTCAGTTCGTGGGAAATGTTGAGGAGCATGCAAATGCATGTAATTAGTCAATGCCAATGCAGCGATTAAAACCTACAAAGTCATTAGTTCCCTGACTTCCATGTCGTCTAAATTCACTTATATTTTTTTCCCACTGCATTACTAGATTGTAATTAAGTGATTTGCTAACAGTCACACAGCAACATGAACTAGCGACAGTGAAAGACACAGTTAAGTGTGACTCGTGTAGTGTCAGATTTTCCTGAGTGTCTCTGTATGAGCACTGCAGTTTTGTCTTATCTGGTTTAATTGCTGTCCTGCTTGGGCTGAAGGCCACGGCGTGTGGATCACTGCACTCTCACGCTCGGCATGTGTAGGCGTGTCTCACTCTGCCTTAAGGAGCAAATAAAGACTCACATTGTTGCCACCCAGTCAGCCTGCTGGATTCCAGAGCTTGGGAGAGGAAATCTATCCACAACACTAACAAAAGCAAACTGGCATACCTCTGAATGAATCAGTCAGGCATGCTGGGAAAGTTTGTACCCATCTTACCCATCTTAAATGAAACATGATAACCTTGGATAATCTTGGATCCATCTACAACATTCCATTCTTATGTATGGGAAATGGTATTTCCAAACATGGTGGCTACTGTCCAGTGCTTTCAACTCCCACTGGACTGTAATATAAAGACATTTGTGTATTTCTGACTGAAGAAGTTTTGTTCATTAGCGTTAGGGAGTCTAATTCATTTTAGTGAATTGATTTGTTTGGCTGGTTTATATAAAGGGATAGTTCACCCAAAAATGAAAATTCTGTAATTAATTACTGACCCTCATGGCGTTCCAAACCTGTAAGATCTTTGTTCATCTTCAGAACACAAATTAAGATAATTGTGATTAAATCCAAGAGCTTTCTGACCCTCCATAGACCGCAACGGAAGTACCACGTTCAAGGTCCAGAAACGTAGTAAGGACATTGTTAAAATAGCCCATGTGACCGTAATTTTATGAAGCTACGTGTGCATTCCTCTGCTTGTAAACAAGGCACAGCCTGGTGTTTTCTGAGCCGTTTCATCATTATTGTCTAATTTATATAACATTTATTGTTTTGAGTGGTGTTACAATAATTACAATTATATTTAAATGAATATTTGAATATTGTTCTGTTACTGTTACTGTTTTTAGTTTATACTGCTGTTTATTATAATACTTTTAAAACATTTAAAGAGGAGTAATTTCTTGACAATTAAAAGTGCTATAAAGCTCATAGAGTCACTGGCGTAATGCTGACTATGGAACCACATGAGAAAGAATTGTCAGGAGATTTAATTCCTTGCACAAATGAGGACAATGAGGAATACCAAATCGTGGTTTTAAGTGTGAAAATATAGAATCACAAAAATTTATCAACAATGGACTTGGTCCCTGAAATCATCAGCCCTTTACTTTTAGCTTTCATTTTGTGATGACGAGTGATTTTGTTTGTTAGGAAAAGAGCAGGAGAAATACCAAACAAGTGTCTCAGAGCTGGCAAAAGCTATGAAAGGAGTGACTGTTTCATCTCACAAGATGCTGTGTGTATAAGTGAAAAGCATGGTTGTTGTCCAGACCGGAGCTACCTACTGTAGCCAAAACACAATAAACTCATTTAGCCTTTTCCAAGGCCCATATTTACAAAATATAGATTTCTGGGAATCCATACTCTGGTTTCATGAGGCCAAGTCAATCATTTTGTATCTAAAAAGTTAGGCTATGGCATTGTTAAGGGAGGAGAACAGTGAGAAATGCACTGAATTTATTCAAAGGTGTACTCACTTCTGCAATACTTCATTTAAACAAAATTGCCTAATTTACCTATTTTATGAGTATTAATGACATATTTCTGTTTTTATTAGGAATATGTTTAATGCATTTCAATTTTGCCATCTTTCCATGAATTGTATTAGTGATCATTAAGAAAAAAAATTGTATTTGTTCAGAAGGGGTGTATTCATTTATGCTGAGTGCTGTATGTGATAAACATTTTAATAATACATTTCTTCAAATATAGTACTGTGTGATCACAATATAGTGGTTTGTTGTTTCAGTTCAGTTTGTCTTCCCACAGATTCACTGGCAGGGCATCTTTGAAAAGCCCACAACCTGTAATTAACAGAGAGAGGCAGAGCACACAGAGACTCTCTCTTCTAATTGTCAAGCCTAGTGTTCTAGAATGATCTGCCTGAGATCTGCTCTCCATCAGTAAGACTTTGTGTCTAAAACATCAAGGATGGCAGTGTCACTTCCTCCTGCTATAATGAATTCAGAAAGCAGTAATGACAGCTTTAGTTTCTCTCTCCGGGTCATCAGCCACAGCTGGTGGGCACAGTCTCTGCCATCTGACACACAACATTGCTTTAGTTTTTCATCCATTATAACACTGCACTGCATTTTCACTGGATTTTAGCACTAGTGTCTCATCTGCCTGCTCATTGCCCTTTTGTCATTTTTTTTTGTGTTTTTTATCTGGTCTTTGTGAGGCTATATTGCCTTTTGTGGAATTCGAAATGACATTTTAATGCATTTTCTGTGCACAACACTTTTTTTCTTTCCTTTTCCCTCCTCGTAAAGAGGCTTTTGTGTTTTTAAAGTGCACTTCTTGAACTATAAATAATCTTCTGGTTGTTTTGGAGTGATAAAATAAGACATTTGTGATGTCTTGCGAACCGAGTTTAAATATTACTCAGGTTTGTATGTGTGCAAGTGCAGTAGCATCACAGTAGACTGTGAATAGCTTTAGCGCTTTTAAATTTACTAACCTCAAATATAAAAACAGTCAGAGATTTGTAATGTATTTTACGCCTGGTGGCAAGCAAAACTATAGTAGCTTTAATGTAACAACCAATTACTTTATTAAATGCCTTTTGTCATCAATTAACAAATGCATCATGGATCAATAGTTCATGTTTATTAGATTATGAATGCACTAAGAATAATTCAATATATTAACCGTCTGCATGATTTCAGGCAGTCTATCACCTCGCAGTTTGTTAAAAATACACGCCAGACATGTATACACAACACATGGGAGCCTTAAGGAGCCTTTGCCAGAGGGTCTGCGGGGAGTCTGAACAAGAAGCCGAAGTGTGTACGACTGGTTGAGGTAAAGGGATAGCCTAGTGACAGGTGGCTGCCCCTCAGATGAACCACACAATTCAGTGGCAGTGCCGAGTAACCCCCCTCCACCTCACCTCCCTCTGATCCTCAGAGCTCAATTTCCACTTCCACCCCGCTGGCCAAGCCTGAACCTACGCCAGAGTCAATCTCACGGGACCGGGCTATTGAATTTCTACCGCGATACGGAATAGCACCTGAGGCACTTTCTGTGAGAGCAGCGTTGCTGAGAAAATAGAACGATAATGACCCGAGTGCCAAACTCTGTTTTTATTTGGTGGTAAATGGTCTTCCACTGCAATTTTATGCTCATTAAATAGCATCAGTTTTATCAAGTATATACAGAACAGTATAGATATGGTTTTCAGCATTTATGAGTGAAAAAATTATATCTGGATAAGTGGTGTTTGCAGGCGATGTTTACTTTCTAATTTGTAGAATAAAGGCTTTAGGGTAGCTTAATATTACTTGTACAGACAGATTCAGGTGATAAGGTGGTTTTAGTCTGAATATGTTGAAAATCATCCCCATTTAGCAAATGCTGTTAGACAGGTGGAGAGTAATAATTCATAATGAATTGTAGGGTGGAGAAATGGCTCACTTCATGAGCTGCCTTAGAAGGCATTTTCTCACAGCTGGAATGCATAAAGAGTATTTAGATGTTTATGATGTCCTCGTATCATGCAGAGTTTTCATGTTTATCAGAGTGAAGATTTAATGTTGATTTTCTTATGTAACGCAATATACTACAAAATTAAAATTTCACTCACTCATAACTGCAGCAGGCTGTTAATGCAAGCATAAATGATGGCATTTAGCGAAGCTATAGCAACAGTAGAAATACAAATATTCGACAATTGACCCTAAAAATGTTAATGACCAATAGTCTTCTCAGACAAGCTTTTGCTCTTGGGTATGTGTGTTTGGACACCTTTGAACAAATTTTTACAGTAATTAACAGGAAAAAAAATACAGTAAAACACTGGGTTATATTTAGGCAGATAGATAGATGCAGAATCATGGGTAATGTAGTTTTTATATATAGATGGGAACATGAATGTTATATATATATATATATATATATATACACTGTATATATATATATATATATATATGCAAATGGCTGCAATATAACAAAGAGTGAAAAATTGAAGGGGGTCTGAATACTTTCCGTACCCACTGTATATATATATGAACATTTTGTAAAACTTTATAACATCAGTAAGAACACCTACATGTGCTCCTACTGTAAATTAATGCTAATCTTATGCCTTGATTCAAGGCAGTGCGGTGTTGATTGTAACGAGTTCACAGTATTTGAAATGGTTCACTAACTCTTGTGTGATCACTTGTAATTGCTTTCAAATTAAGCTTTTCTCTTTTCACTTGACTATGATAAGAATTTGGCTTGATTTGCAGTCATCATAATTTTTAATCGCGATACTGCTTAATTTAACATTTTCTTCAAAAAAAAAACTGTAGATAAAATGGATTTGCAGGCACACTTTACTGAAAACCATGCTGTTCATGGAAATCTCCAGTGCATTAGTATTCAATATTCTGTAAAGTTTGTTAGCAACAGTAACCAAGGGTGTGGAGCTAAAGTTCAATTATCTAATTACACACTTGCCCCAAAGGAACTGTGCCTGTAGTAACAATAATGCAAGTCATTTTGGGTGTGAAAATGTCTATTAAATGAAAAGTAACTACTCTAGAGTTAAACAAGTATGCACAAGTATGCCCACGTGCATTGTGAGCCACTCAGATGCACTAGATGGCAGTGTGGATGCACACTCCAGCACCCACACTTACATCACTGTACTGAGAAAGCTTGCACAAACCAGCATAAACAAGCTATATGTCACTGTTTTTGTATTAAAGAGATATCTGTCCCTGCTATAGACTAAATGAATGCATAGATTATTGAAAGAACCTAATGAGATAGACAGTAGCTGCATCAAGAAAGATGTTTTTGGTCATGACATAACTCCTTTATACAATAATTAGTTCCAGTCCTCCAATTTGATTGGCCAAACAGCGTTCCAATAGCGTTGATATATGCAGTCCAACAGCACAATATAAATGCTCACAAAACTCAACTATATAATCCATATAATGTGTGATTTATTCACTCACATAAAGTGTCTGAGTTAAGAATATGATGTGTTTGTGTTTCTCTGGCAGCTCTTTGCAGCTTCATCATTTGAGTTCTGCTGAGATACTTTTGATCCCTTTAAGCAGATTTTGCCCGAGACAAACTGCCTCAGAAACGTTACAGCTAATCTTTATTGAAGGGATTAGTGTTCACAGGACAGATGCACTTACCCTCTCCTCTCTGAGGGATCCAATTAATAAGATCAAGAGGAACCGCTCCTGTGAGGCATATTTGACTCGACGACTCAGATATATGACCAACTGTTTAGTTTTGGATGGTTTATGGTTTTTGACAGCTTTTATTCAACTGAAATTGGACAGTTAGACATTAAATTGTATAATTTATTATCAAGTAATTGTCTCCAAGAATTGCGTTTTAAAACTCAACAATGGGTTTTTCATGCTTTGCGTAACACTGGCTTGCAGCTCTTTAACTTGTTGCCAATTTACACATTTTTACAAGTCTAATCCATCCAGCTACACTCTTAATGACATTTAAGCCATTGGTAATTTATTTTCAGTTCAATATTCATAAATTGTGTACTGCATGGGTCAGTGTCTTCTCGGCTACCAAAGCGGCCCTTGAATACAGAGTGTTAGCTTTATTCAGGCTGAATTTTCAGCACGGCTTTACTTTGTTCTTTTCTCTGATACTGCTGATGCTTAATTATGGATGAAATTCTAATATTATGCTATGGTTAAAAGGATCCTGTAAAGAATTGTATATGTGGATGATGAAATGATAAAGGTAGCATGTAATTATGAAATTATATAATTATGAAATTCTTGATTTGTGAGTAATTGTGAGTACATAAGGGGGTTATGTGTTGCAAAACAGCCTGGTTTTGTGGAATGCTCTGGATTACATAAAAGACACTTCAGCCATTAATGAGAAGACTGGATTGCACAGAACATTGCATTTTTCTGTTATTTGGTTCACTGCAGCCGGTGAGAGTCAGACTTTCACCGAATTGCATTTTCCAAAAGCAATTGCATGCAAATTGAATTTACTGCTCTCCATTTTCACTGACCTTTCTCTCCTCGTGGAGCCATAAAGGTGGTGTATAAGGGAAAAGAGGTGTTTTTAGTTTTATTTAGTGTGTGGTGGGATCTAGGCCTGGACAGAATGAGGGAGAGATGGCTACAATCTCACACTGGGAGCCATTCATTCTGCTCAGACTGTCCTTTGCTTGTTCACAAGCTCCAACAAAGATGTTCTCTATGACGTCTTTTAACGGGGTGGGAAAACACCCTGTATTTTGCAGTATGCTCTGACTTCATACTGCACAAAGAAGATATTATTTTGTGCTCTTTTGAGTGCCCCCATAAATGGAGCGGAGCTAACTGATAGATGTTCACCCCCAAGCTTTTGTCTTCTGTTTGGTGACAGAAGATGAGCCATATGCCATCGGGAGTCTCGCATCTCCATTTACAGCTGTATTGTGTCTTTCACCTGAAAGACAGACCACAGACATTGAAGCAGACGAGAATCCATCTGAAGCCACAGAGCGTTGATATTTGAGCAGGTGGTCTGTGTTTAATCATAGGGAGAACCACAAAACACACATCCGCCATAGAGCCAAGGTCTTCAAAGAATTGCATAATACAAATCTATTTATGGTGTATTGTGTGGGAACATGATGATACTGCTTTGACAGGCATTGTTAATATATGGCTCCCAAAATTGTAGCATTACTCTTGTGTAGCTTTGGGAAGAGACAAGGAGTACTTTTTTCAAACGGTGGGATTGTTATCATGTGGTGAACATCCACTATGAAAACAAAAAAGAAAAATGTCTGAAGCTGCTGATGCAATCCACATTTCCTCTCTCACTCTACTGCTGCCACTGTCTGTAAATCCAGTTGATTTGCATATACTGTTGTCATTTTGAATAATTTTTTTGCTTATGTGCTCTGTTATGTGTTTGTTGCTTTGGGCTTGTTTGTAACTGTAATATGGCAGAGATAAATGTAGGTTATTAAAGATGAACTGTGTAATTTCTGAGTCACTAGTGTTACCGAATGAAAATAATAACTGTTTTGAAACAGGTTTCTGGAACACTCCCCCTGTCTCTCATTGGTCAGACTGACGGATGGTCACTCCTCCAAACTCATGCCATAGAGTGCATCAGTGGCCACCCTTTTTTTCAGCCATTTTGACAAAAGGGATTTTTCTTCCTTAAAGACATACAAGCCATAAACCAAACCAACCAGCTACGAGGTGAATCACAACATTGCAAACTTTTGATTTGAAGCAAAAAAGAATTTGAAAATCAGACAAAAAGACAAAGGTACAAGCTGGTTTTAGTAAAATAAAGAACTACAATTCCATGAT
This sequence comes from Sinocyclocheilus anshuiensis, assembly GCF_001515605.1. NCBI lineage: Eukaryota > Metazoa > Chordata > Actinopteri > Cypriniformes > Cyprinidae > Sinocyclocheilus > Sinocyclocheilus anshuiensis. The sequence goes on from NW_015554127.1 coordinate 379,701, forward strand.
GACAGTTCTCTGATTGGTGGAGATTCTCTGCAGAATCATGGGTAATGTAGTTTTTCACTAGTAAATTCTGCTGTTGAACATGATTATTAAAAAAAAATACGTTGAAATAATGCAGGCCGATGGCTTTAACAAAAGCATATACCATTGGTTAACAAACTCGTAGTTCAATGGGATTTATGCTCCTGTAATCTGACTGCTGCACACTATTGGTTGACCCATTGTTGCTATGTTGAACTTATTGGGTTCACAAACAAACAGAAAAAATGGTATCTTGTTGATTGAGCACCACATAAGTTGTGATGCCTTAAATAATAATGTATTGATATAATAATACTAATAATAGAACAATATGGTGAAAATATGCTGATATCATTGAGAGTATGAAATTCTATGTAGAAGTGACTGTGAAGTAAGTAGGTTATCGCTAGCTAATCATTTAGCTTGTTAACTGACAACACAAACTGTACTTTGCATAATTTTTATTATAATACATATTATCCTTATAACAGTAAGATTATTTTCACTGTTTTCTCAATGAATCTGAACCTGTCACAAAATGTGAAAAAATCACTCATTGTGATTGTGTTACTCATATTTTTTTTTGTTTTGGTGGCTTAACATCACAAATATTTTACATATGTGCTGCAACATGAAGCTCTGCAGAAAAAAAAAAACTAGGCATCTTAGAAAACTTCTGAATCTGATGGCAAATTTTCCACTGAGGTACAAAGTTGCACAAGTTGTGACAGTCATATCTAACGGCATATAGATATGTAGAAATGTACATAAAGGCTGTTGTACAAGGTGTGAGTTGTTTTGGACCCCATTTTCACAAGTGAAATTATGTAAGATTATCCTTCATGGCTCTAGTAATTGGGATATATGAAAAAACGGTTACACTTTATTTGAAGGTGTCCTTGTTACAATGTAATTATACATATAAGTACTGAGTAATATTAATTTTCTACATGTACTTACTATATGGTTAGGGTTAGGATTTGGGTTTGACTTAGGGTTACTTGCATGTAATTATGCATAATTAATTGTTATTATAATAGCAAGTACATGTAACGTGTAACAAGGACACCTTAAAATAAAGTGTTACCGAAAAAAACTTACATTTTTTTTAAATTGTGATTTTAATATTTTTATTAGGTAGGTCCTATATGATAAGGATGTAAACTAAAAGGAATGACTTGACCCAGGTAAAATCCACATGCTGGTTTTTAAATTTACTCAATAGCTTACCACTGTTACTGTAGCACATTCGAAGAAATAGGACAGAGTTTAAAAATAGGTGCTCCCCCAATTCCTCCCTATTTATAAGACAAAATGACACTGCAACTCTATTTTGAATCTACTTATTAGGTCCACTTTTCTGCTGTGAGTGTCTGATTTGCTCTAGTGTATTATGTCCTTTTCAGGAGTGTGTTCTAGCCTGAGGGACTCATCTGTACATGAGAGACCTGGCAAAACTAGACACAACACAACGTCAATAAGAAAGAAAGGCATTTTTATTTTGCTCGTCAGAAGTGTGGTTCTCCACCAGACACCAATAAAGCCTAATTCAGGTTAAACAGCTGTTTTAAAAGCATATTTATGCCACTTTTTGCATTAAGACAGTTAATGCAGTGAATTCTCATGGTAAGAAGGTCAGGTTTGATGTTATAATCACATTTTCTATAGATAGAAAACCATGCTTTTGAAAGTGTAAATATTTGCCAGGTAAAATGTAAACAATTTGTTGTAACTTAATATTACCTGGAAATGATTTACTCAAAAACATCAACAATTTACTGATTTATAAACTTAAAGATACATTTTAAATTCAGTTCAAATGTCTCAAATGTGCAAGTGCACTCAGTTCAGACTAAATATAGTCTTGTAAATAAAGTAAATATGTCTAAATGTCTTGCTGTATGTGTATGTATTTTTATAGAAAATATATAAAATATAAATTATTTTATTTTAAATTGTAATAATATTTCACAATATTGCTGTTTTATAATTTTAATCAAATCAATACAGCCTTGGTGAGCATAATACACTTCTTCAACAACATTTGCAAATTTTAGTTCCAAAATTTTAACAGTAATAAATATATAATAATATACTAAAACATATATATATATATATATATATATATATATGTGTGTGTGTGTGTGTGTGTTTTAGTATATTAGTATATATTTATATATATAATATGTTGTATATAAATAGTTTAAGAATGCACTGTAGATGACTTATACAACAACTGAGTTGAAAGCAATTTATGTTAAGTTCACTTTGAAGAAAAGCTGTGTAATGCACTATGAGTTGCTAGTTCAGATCAGGATGCTTGTTCATCTCCTCCAAGTGCCCTGAGGTTTTCTGAACTGAACTGTGTCTCCTCCTGGGTGTTGTAGCACCGACTGAGGTGCACGTAATTAAAAGTGCACTGGACCCAGAATGGAACTCTCTGAACCTTATTAAGGTGTAGTACTCTGAGGTTTTAATGCTGTCATAGCCCAGCATCACAAAGTTCAATTAGCTTGCGCTTCACAGGACACATGAACCTTAATAAGAAGCTGGGTGCCTTAGAAGTTTTATGAGAATGTCCTAAAAGTCTAATGACTTGCCCTTGTCCTTATGGCCCAAAGTTTGTTTTTAAAGTTAGTTTAATAAAAAAAAAATAATAATAAAAATAAAAAAGTTGTATCCGTTTGCAACTTTCTAACAGCCTCCTTCATCAAGGTCATCAAGGTAACATCTGCAGGAAACTACTATCAGTTCTGAACGCATGGTCAGTGAGGTCATAGCAGCAATAGCAGCAAAAATGTTATAGATGAATACAGTGTGTTGTGTGGAGACCGGCAGATAATGCGGGGTGAGATAATTCCTGAGTTCTGATTAACACTCTGCACTTTGTCCCATTGGACCTGCCATTCTCCCACAGTTTATTTTTCACTGCAATAAAGGAGAAAACACCTAAGCTGTACATGCAAGAGAAAAAGAGAAAATTCATTTATTTGTTCTTTACTGACTGCTTCAAGTTGTTTTTTGGGGGAAATCATTTTCATTTCTCAGTTTTATTTATAAAACAGATGGT
>NW_015554127.1:383641-389815 GCF_001515605.1 Sinocyclocheilus anshuiensis
TGATAAGAATTTGGCTTGATTTGCAGTCATCATAATTTTTAATCGCGATACTGCTTAATTTAACATTTTCTTCAAAAAAAAAACTGTAGATAAAATGGATTTGCAGGCACACTTTACTGAAAACCATGCTGTTCATGGAAATCTCCAGTGCATTAGTATTCAATATTCTGTAAAGTTTGTTAGCAACAGTAACCAAGGGTGTGGAGCTAAAGTTCAATTATCTAATTACACACTTGCCCCAAAGGAACTGTGCCTGTAGTAACAATAATGCAAGTCATTTTGGGTGTGAAAATGTCTATTAAATGAAAAGTAACTACTCTAGAGTTAAACAAGTATGCACAAGTATGCCCACGTGCATTGTGAGCCACTCAGATGCACTAGATGGCAGTGTGGATGCACACTCCAGCACCCACACTTACATCACTGTACTGAGAAAGCTTGCACAAACCAGCATAAACAAGCTATATGTCACTGTTTTTGTATTAAAGAGATATCTGTCCCTGCTATAGACTAAATGAATGCATAGATTATTGAAAGAACCTAATGAGATAGACAGTAGCTGCATCAAGAAAGATGTTTTTGGTCATGACATAACTCCTTTATACAATAATTAGTTCCAGTCCTCCAATTTGATTGGCCAAACAGCGTTCCAATAGCGTTGATATATGCAGTCCAACAGCACAATATAAATGCTCACAAAACTCAACTATATAATCCATATAATGTGTGATTTATTCACTCACATAAAGTGTCTGAGTTAAGAATATGATGTGTTTGTGTTTCTCTGGCAGCTCTTTGCAGCTTCATCATTTGAGTTCTGCTGAGATACTTTTGATCCCTTTAAGCAGATTTTGCCCGAGACAAACTGCCTCAGAAACGTTACAGCTAATCTTTATTGAAGGGATTAGTGTTCACAGGACAGATGCACTTACCCTCTCCTCTCTGAGGGATCCAATTAATAAGATCAAGAGGAACCGCTCCTGTGAGGCATATTTGACTCGACGACTCAGATATATGACCAACTGTTTAGTTTTGGATGGTTTATGGTTTTTGACAGCTTTTATTCAACTGAAATTGGACAGTTAGACATTAAATTGTATAATTTATTATCAAGTAATTGTCTCCAAGAATTGCGTTTTAAAACTCAACAATGGGTTTTTCATGCTTTGCGTAACACTGGCTTGCAGCTCTTTAACTTGTTGCCAATTTACACATTTTTACAAGTCTAATCCATCCAGCTACACTCTTAATGACATTTAAGCCATTGGTAATTTATTTTCAGTTCAATATTCATAAATTGTGTACTGCATGGGTCAGTGTCTTCTCGGCTACCAAAGCGGCCCTTGAATACAGAGTGTTAGCTTTATTCAGGCTGAATTTTCAGCACGGCTTTACTTTGTTCTTTTCTCTGATACTGCTGATGCTTAATTATGGATGAAATTCTAATATTATGCTATGGTTAAAAGGATCCTGTAAAGAATTGTATATGTGGATGATGAAATGATAAAGGTAGCATGTAATTATGAAATTATATAATTATGAAATTCTTGATTTGTGAGTAATTGTGAGTACATAAGGGGGTTATGTGTTGCAAAACAGCCTGGTTTTGTGGAATGCTCTGGATTACATAAAAGACACTTCAGCCATTAATGAGAAGACTGGATTGCACAGAACATTGCATTTTTCTGTTATTTGGTTCACTGCAGCCGGTGAGAGTCAGACTTTCACCGAATTGCATTTTCCAAAAGCAATTGCATGCAAATTGAATTTACTGCTCTCCATTTTCACTGACCTTTCTCTCCTCGTGGAGCCATAAAGGTGGTGTATAAGGGAAAAGAGGTGTTTTTAGTTTTATTTAGTGCTAGGCCTGGACAAAATGAGGGTGAGATGGCTACAATCTCACACTGGGAGCCATTCATTCTGCTCAGACTGTCCTTTGCTTGTTCACAAGCTCCAACAAAGATGTTCTCTATGACGTCTTTTAACGGGGTGGGAAAACACCCTGTATTTTGCAGTATGCTCTGACTTCATACTGCACAAAGAAGATATTATTTTGTGCTCTTTTGAGTGCCCCCATAAATGGAGCGGAGCTAACTGATAGATGTTCACCCCCAAGCTTTTGTCTTCTGTTTGGTGACAGAAGATGAGCCATATGCCATCGGGAGTCTCGCATCTCCATTTACAGCTGTATTGTGTCTTTCACCTGAAAGACAGACCACAGACATTGAAGCAGACGAGAATCCATCTGAAGCCACAGAGCGTTGATATTTGAGCAGGTGGTCTGTGTTTAATCATAGGGAGAACCACAAAACACACATCCGCCATAGAGCCAAGGTCTTCAAAGAATTGCATAATACAAATCTATTTATGGTGTATTGTGTGGGAACATGATGATACTGCTTTGACAGGCATTGTTAATATATGGCTCCCAAAATTGTAGCATTACTCTTGTGTAGCTTTGGGAAGAGACAAGGAGTACTTTTTTCAAACGGTGGGATTGTTATCATGTGGTGAACATCCACTATGAAAACAAAAAAGAAAAATGTCTGAAGCTGCTGATGCAATCCACATTTCCTCTCTCACTCTACTGCTGCCACTGTCTGTAAATCCAGTTGATTTGCATATACTGTTGTCATTTTGAATAATTTTTTTGCTTATGTGCTCTGTTATGTGTTTGTTGCTTTGGGCTTGTTTGTAACTGTAATATGGCAGAGATAAATGTAGGTTATTAAAGATGAACTGTGTAATTTCTGAGTCACTAGTGTTACCGAATGAAAATAATAACTGTTTTGAAACAGGTTTCTGGAACACTCCCCCTGTCTCTCATTGGTCAGACTGACGGATGGTCACTCCTCCAAACTCATGCCATAGAGTGCATCAGTGGCCACCCTTTTTTTCAGCCATTTTGACAAAAGGGATTTTTCTTCCTTAAAGACATACAAGCCATAAACCAAACCAACCAGCTACGAGGTGAATCACAACATTGCAAACTTTTGATTTGAAGCAAAAAAGAATTTGAAAATCAGACAAAAAGACAAAGGTACAAGCTGGTTTTAGTAAAATAAAGAACTACAATTCCATGATGACAGTTCTCTGATTGGTGGAGATTCTCTGCAGAATCATGGGTAATGTAGTTTTTCACTAGTAAATTCTGCTGTTGAACATGATTATTAAAAAAAAATACGTTGAAATAATGCAGGCCGATGGCTTTAACAAAAGCATATACCATTGGTTAACAAACTCGTAGTTCAATGGGATTTATGCTCCTGTAATCTGACTGCTGCACACTATTGGTTGACCCATTGTTGCTATGTTGAACTTATTGGGTTCACAAACAAACAGAAAAAATGGTATCTTGTTGATTGAGCACCACATAAGTTGTGATGCCTTAAATAATAATGTATTGATATAATAATACTAATAATAGAACAATATGGTGAAAATATGCTGATATCATTGAGAGTATGAAATTCTATGTAGAAGTGACTGTGAAGTAAGTAGGTTATCGCTAGCTAATCATTTAGCTTGTTAACTGACAACACAAACTGTACTTTGCATAATTTTTATTATAATACATATTATCCTTATAACAGTAAGATTATTTTCACTGTTTTCTCAATGAATCTGAACCTGTCACAAAATGTGAAAAAATCACTCATTGTGATTGTGTTACTCATATTTTTTTTTGTTTTGGTGGCTTAACATCACAAATATTTTACATATGTGCTGCAACATGAAGCTCTGCAGAAAAAAAAAAACTAGGCATCTTAGAAAACTTCTGAATCTGATGGCAAATTTTCCACTGAGGTACAAAGTTGCACAAGTTGTGACAGTCATATCTAACGGCATATAGATATGTAGAAATGTACATAAAGGCTGTTGTACAAGGTGTGAGTTGTTTTGGACCCCATTTTCACAAGTGAAATTATGTAAGATTATCCTTCATGGCTCTAGTAATTGGGATATATGAAAAAACGGTTACACTTTATTTGAAGGTGTCCTTGTTACAATGTAATTATACATATAAGTACTGAGTAATATTAATTTACTACATGTACTTACTATATGGTTAGGGTTAGGATTTGGGTTTGACTTAGGGTTACTTGCATGTAATTATGCATAATTAATTGTTATTATAATAGCAAGTACATGTAACGTGTAACAAGGACACCTTAAAATAAAGTGTTACCGAAAAAAACTTACATTTTTTTTAAATTGTGATTTTAATATTTTTATTAGGTAGGTCCTATATGATAAGGATGTAAACTAAAAGGAATGACTTGACCCAGGTAAAATCCACATGCTGGTTTTTAAATTTACTCAATAGCTTACCACTGTTACTGTAGCACATTCGAAGAAATAGGACAGAGTTTAAAAATAGGTGCTCCCCCAATTCCTCCCTATTTATAAGACAAAATGACACTGCAACTCTATTTTGAATCTACTTATTAGGTCCACTTTTCTGCTGTGAGTGTCTGATTTGCTCTAGTGTATTATGTCCTTTTCAGGAGTGTGTTCTAGCCTGAGGGACTCATCTGTACATGAGAGACCTGGCAAAACTAGACACAACACAACGTCAATAAGAAAGAAAGGCATTTTTATTTTGCTCGTCAGAAGTGTGGTTCTCCACCAGACACCAATAAAGCCTAATTCAGGTTAAACAGCTGTTTTAAAAGCATATTTATGCCACTTTTTGCATTAAGACAGTTAATGCAGTGAATTCTCATGGTAAGAAGGTCAGGTTTGATGTTATAATCACATTTTCTATAGATAGAAAACCATGCTTTTGAAAGTGTAAATATTTGCCAGGTAAAATGTAAACAATTTGTTGTAACTTAATATTACCTGGAAATGATTTACTCAAAAACATCAACAATTTACTGATTTATAAACTTAAAGATACATTTTAAATTCAGTTCAAATGTCTCAAATGTGCAAGTGCACTCAGTTCAGACTAAATATAGTCTTGTAAATAAAGTAAATATGTCTAAATGTCTTGCTGTATGTGTATGTATTTTTATAGAAAATATATAAAATATAAATTATTTTATTTTAAATTGTAATAATATTTCACAATATTGCTGTTTTATAATTTTAATCAAATCAATACAGCCTTGGTGAGCATAATACACTTCTTCAACAACATTTGCAAATTTTAGTTCCAAAATTTTAACAGTAATAAATATATAATAATATACTAAAACATATATATATATATATATATATATATATATATGTGTGTGTGTGTGTGTGTGTTTTAGTATATTAGTATATATTTATATATATAATATGTTGTATATAAATAGTTTAAGAATGCACTGTAGATGACTTATACAACAACTGAGTTGAAAGCAATTTATGTTAAGTTCACTTTGAAGAAAAGCTGTGTAATGCACTATGAGTTGCTAGTTCAGATCAGGATGCTTGTTCATCTCCTCCAAGTGCCCTGAGGTTTTCTGAACTGAACTGTGTCTCCTCCTGGGTGTTGTAGCACCGACTGAGGTGCACGTAATTAAAAGTGCACTGGACCCAGAATGGAACTCTCTGAACCTTATTAAGGTGTAGTACTCTGAGGTTTTAATGCTGTCATAGCCCAGCATCACAAAGTTCAATTAGCTTGCGCTTCACAGGACACATCAACCTTAATAAGAAGCTGGGTGCCTTAGAAGTTTTATGAGAATGTCCTAAAAGTCTAATGACTTGCCCTTGTCCTTATGGCCCAAAGTTTGTTTTTAAAGTTAGTTTAATAAAAAAAAAATAATAATAAAAATAAAAAAGTTGTATCCGTTTGCAACTTTCTAACAGCCTCCTTCATCAAGGTAAAGCTTGGAACATCTGCAGGAAACTACTATCAGTTCTGAACGCATGGTCAGTGAGGTCATAGCAGCAAAAGTTCCCACAATGTTATAGATGAATACAGTGTGTTGTGTGGAGACCGGCAGATAATGCGGGGTGAGATAATTCCTGAGTTCTGATTAACACTCTGCACTTTGTCCCATTGGACCTGCCATTCTCCCACAGTTTATTTTTCACTGCAATAAAGGAGAAAACACCTAAGCTGTACATGCAAGAGAAAAAGAGAAAATTCATTTATTTGTTCTTTACTGACTGCTTCAAGTTGTTTTTTGGGGGAAATCATTTTCATTTCTCAGTTTTATTTATAAAACAGATGGT
>NW_015554127.1:396490-398251 GCF_001515605.1 Sinocyclocheilus anshuiensis
TTAGTTTCTTTACATTTTAATTAAAGTGATTTTCAATTTTGATCATTATTGATCATTAAAAATCGATTCCCCCATAAGACATGCATCACTTCTAACAGTGGTATTGAACAGACTATTGAAATATTGGTATTGTGGCAATGTACTAACAAGTAATGGCACCTTGATATTTAGATATTAAATATTAAAATATTGATACACTTGAGTATAGTGATAGTTTGGCGATACAGAATTACTACATGGGTAAATTATTTGTTTACATCCAAGATTTGTGACAGTGGCTTCTTGTGGGTTTTAAACCAGGTGTGACACACACATCCTGAAAAGTGAAGCCAAAACATTTCCATCGCCCCCTGGTGGCTGGCTGCAGTTTCATGTAAACGAATGGGATGCCCTCTCCATGTAAACCAATTGGACGTGAGCCAAAAAAAAAAAAAATCTCACATTTCAACAATGGTTTCTGTCATGTTAGGTACTTCTTATCAGGCTTATTATGTATGTTCAAGTGTTTGATTTGTCTAATAATTTTTATTTAGTTATTTGTTTGTTGTTTTAATTAGTTATTTGATGCAATAAAAACAAGGTTTGATGTCATGATTGACTGCTGTGATTGACAGCTTCTCTAAATGAAGTAGTCACAGTTTGGGAGCTTTGGGAGAAAGATTGAAGCTTTAACTTTCATTTTTAATTTTCCATAACAGTGATTGTTTATTTCACACCGAAAAAATGGGTAGTTCTGCAGTAAAATGTATTTTTCTGCAGTAAAATTGTTTTCACAATTTGTTTATTTTTTTTTTTATGTTTTGTGTTGTCCATCTTTTCTACAGTCTATGGTTTAAATCCAGACTACTAGATAGCAGTGTTTTTTTCTGAACATAAACTGTGACAGGAAGTAGCACAAGGGCACACTGCTAACGTTAGCATTAGCAAACCTAGCTCATAGTTACCACTAATTATATAATTGCCAGATTCTTGCCAATACGCAGCCTTACGAAATATTGTGATTAAGTTAAGATTTGACTTTCCTAAACTCTTAAAATAGTTCAATTGACTTTCTTGAACTTTTTAAAACCATTTAGAGTTCTTTGCAATAGTCTGAATTCTTTATTATGAAGGTCATTTTTTCAGAAGAAGATTCTGAAATAAATAAACAGCTTGACTTTCTAAAGCACTTTTCACTGAAATGGCAATTGCAAATGAAATGGAGTACTTGACTAAAGTCATAAACATGAAAATGAGCCTTCTGCCTAAAGTAAGCCCTGGATATTATTGAAGGTAACATTTCATTTATTCGACGCAGGGATATGGTGACACTTAATTTCTTTCCTCCATGTCTGCGAAATACAGCTTGGCCTGCAGGAAGTTTAATGAGAGTAAAATCAAAGTGGGCAGTTTAATCGCATACAGGGGGTATTTATCTGTCTTGTGCCTTCACGTCCCCTACACGCCAACCAATGTCAGCAACATTCATAATTCATTAACTTACAACTGCCATTTATCTTTGTGCAACTTCCATTTGGCTGCCTCCTGGGGTAATTCTGAGCACTGTGTAGCAGCAGCCACAGTTTAGCTTTATTTGAGATGCTTTGTCATCCATCCCCCCTAAGAAACATCTTAGATTGACTGATGTAATATCAAGTAGGCCTAAATACTTCCATTTCAGCGCATTAGCTAACAGATTAATCAAACTTACTGTTCAGAGTGTGTTGGAGTTAGTATGTTGATTTCACTATATATACACCACCGTTTGGGGTCAGTAATAAA
>NW_015554127.1:398338-404109 GCF_001515605.1 Sinocyclocheilus anshuiensis
AATATTTTTATTCAGGAAAGACACATCAAAGGTGACAGTAAAGTCTTTCACGTTGAAAAAATTATCCTGAAAAAAATTCTCTTTTTTCCCAAAAAAATATTAAGAAGCACAACTGTTGTGTTGTTGTATAAACATTGGTAATAATAAGAAATGTTTTTGAGCAGAAAATCAGCATATTAGAATGATTTCTGAAGGATCATGTGACACTGAAGACTGGAGAAATGATGCTGAAAATTCTGCTTTGCATCACAGGAATAAATTCTAATTTAAAATATATGAAAATAGAAAACTTTTTAAAAAAGTTTTAAGTTTAAGAAATTTTACGTTGTAATAATTGGTCACAATATTACACTTTTTAATGTATTTTAGATCAAGTAAATGGTGCCTTGGGCCTATAAAAGACTTCTTTCAAAAAGCATTAAAAATTCTTACTGATCCCAAACTTTTGAAACTTGTCATGTACTTCCTCAGATAGACACACTATGCATATTTAGTTAAATTTGCCATGACTTCCAAGAATTTCAAAAACATTTTTATTATTAAGTCGCTGACAGTTCGCTACATAATGACAACAACTACCACAAGTACTGTATGTGAAATTAAATGCTTGATGAATTGAAAAGCTGTTGTAAAAATTTGCCATTCTGAGTTTAATGTATCATCTAGAACAAAACATATAAAAGTAAAAGTACTGTAATATTATCCACACACTTATTTTATTCATAAATCAAAAAATCTAAAAAGCCATAGGAAAATCCTCAGAGGGAGCTCATAACTTAAAATGTTAATTTTCCTCCGGGTTTTAGGACTAAAACCTGAACAGCTCTATGACCTCCATTCCCTTCGGCCTTCATTATACCACTGGAATATGGCAGCTCTTGCTGGGTTTGCATGGAAATTTGAGAGGTTTGAGGACCAGATATATATTAATTTGGACAAGCCAGATTCCAATGCCCTGAACCAATACTGCAGCAAAAATATGTGCACCTAGATCTCTCTTATTGAAGAATCTTGAAGAGAATCTTTACTTCTATACTTCCATAAATATGCACAGTAGCAAAATGAAGATTTAAAGACACTGGGCATTCCCTCCTAAAATATTACAGGAAATGACTCTCATTCTTTGCGGTATTATCAGGACGTAGTTGCAGAGTTATTTGGATGGATTCACATAAAGCGAGTGGGATTCACTCTCAGCGTCACGCTTCACTTCCTCATCAGGAGAGACCCATTGCGTCACGGGTTCCCTAAAGTGCTGACCCTTCACTTCACCACACCTGCCTGTATTTATAGCCTTCTGTTTCCATTAAAATGTAGGGACATTAGAGGAAGACCATACTAGATTAGTCACATGACGGAGTTTTCCCTTCATATTTCTCTTTTGTCTGAGATGGAGAGAGTGTTGAATCAGGTCAGACCCATCTGTCATAGTCATAATCACATGAATTATAAATGCTAATGAAGATATATGTCCGCGTGTGGATGAAGGTTCATTAATGTGATTAAGCGGGAGCGTACACAGACAAACGTGTGTGTTGTTTATTTGAACCAGCCATTTGTCTTCAAGCCTTCGCTTTCATTCGTGCCTGTTTACAGATATGTCTTTGTTGGTGTTTCCCATGATTTCATCATCAAAAGGGCAACACTTTCTTTGGTCTTTTTATCTGGCAACAAGAGGCAAAGATATTTTCACAAGAAATTTGATACCTGGATTATGGAAACCATCATGCTTTGAAGTGGCTGTTGTGTGAATGTGTCATTGAAAGCTAATGGGATATTCATGACTAGAAGTGGAAAATGTTTTGTGGTCATGATATCAAAGCTTTTCTTGTGCCGATTTATCGTTTTGCCAAAAAAAAAAAACATTCTGGTTGTGCTGTGGTCTTTTTTGAATGCAGATAATACTTATTTTTTATTATTTACAGCCACGACCTTGCAGTACCAGGTTTACCAGCTCTGTTAATAATGGTGTATTTGAATAGCCCATGGAAACTTGTATTCACCTTGAGAAATCAAAGAATTCCTGTTTGACTGTGCTGTATTGATTTACTCTAACGTGGCATGTCAGCTGAACAAAAAAAACAAAAAAAACAAGATAGCGCTGCGTATGGCTGCCTCGGTGTGGAGCTCTCAGTTGTTTTATTGTTTTTGCTCGTTTTTCCTGTCTGTTGTTTTTCAAACACAATAAGTTTAAACAGGGATGAACTGCTGAACATTCGGCAGTACACACCACAAAATGTTATACTGGTTTTTGTTTAATCAGACCAGTGTTAGTTTTGACATGTCTTTATCTTGAGACGAAAATGCTTAATAGTCTTAGTCACATTTTAGTCATTTGAGTCTTTCATAGTTTTAGTCTAGTTTTAGTCGACGAAATGTCATTGCATTTTTGTCAACCTTTAGTCATTACTTTTAGTCAAACTGCATTTACCAACATTTATTTTGGTAGCTATTTTAAAAGTCTTCAAACAAAAATAGTCATTAATTCTTCTCTCTTTAGACCAAATCAATTATGCTTATGAGAAATTTGAATCAAGGATTGAATTTGGAAAAACTTGAATAAATGATGACAATTTCCATTTTTGGGTGAACTATCCCTTTAACAGTAGTGAAAAGGGAGCAACTTATAAAAATTATAGTTGTTCATATATAATATATATAATTTTTGAAAAAGAAGCAGAATAAGACAAAAAAGACAAATACGTAAGAGATACAAATTAAACTAATTTTTCAGATACAGTAGGTTTACTTAACATATTTATTTAAAGGGGTCATATGATGGGATTTCAAGTTTTCCTTTCTCTTTGGAGTGTTACAAGCTCTTGGTGCATAAGGAAGATCTGTAAAGTTGCAAAGACTAAAGTCTCAAATCCAAAGAGATATTCTTTATAAAAGTTAAGAGTCAGCCACGCCTACCTAAAACGGCTCGTTCTAACACGCCCCCACGTGTCTATGTCACGATGTGGAAATATTAGCATAATGCCGCCCAAATGTGCACGCAAAGAAAGAAGGTGTGGTTTCAGGAACAGCAGTAGTATTGATGCAGCCATGTCAGGGAGACGCTGTGTGTTTCAGTGCGAAAGCAAAAGCACTTTATTTGGCCTTCCGGAAGTAGATGCAATTAGGAATCATTGGTTAAGAGTTATTTACAACAGAACAGCACAACCCAGATGTTCGAATTTGTGCAACGCATTTTATGGACGGCACTGAGAACTGATCGCGTGCTGTATATGAGAACTGAAGAAGTGGAGCGTGCGCGAGAGAGAGCACTTCTATCAGCGCGATTCCGCCTATCCTGCTTTCACTAACTTTTAAGTTAATCGACAACGAATTGTGACTTCCGGGAAAAACGGGACGTCTGGTCACCTTATTCCTACCCCTTCGGGTGCTGAGGCCATTGTTTCAGATCGCTCGTTCGCATTTTGGTAGCCTATCCATCCACTTCGGCTGCCATACTGAGACTAGATATGCAAACGCCCCTTATCCGATTGCAATCCAATGACAGGGATGCACATTTTGAAGGACAAGACAGTAGCCTATAGGATGTATTTTGAATGTCCGGTAGTCCTCAAATAACATTATAGTCCCGTCTTGTCTTGTTAACGAAGACACGGCATAAATTTCGTCATAGTTTTTATCATCAGATATTAGTTTTAGCTCGATCAAAAAATAAATAAAAAATAAACCGCACATGATTTGGCAGTTGGCTGCTATTTTTTTTATGCGCAGCTTGTCAGTGAAGTATGGTTGAATGCTGCTGCATCTAAAAGCCAGAGGGGGCTCCGCAGAAGAAGTACCATAACACACGTAGTTTCAGAAAATGCCTATGGGTATCTTTCTATCACTGTACTTCAAAGCCTTCTCAGGTATTTTCATGATAATAAAGTATATTTATAATGATGACGCAAATTATAATATTATAATGCACATTATAAATGACTCAAACTCGTAGTGATTTCAGAAGGAGCAGCACTTCCTACTGATCAAAGAGCCGTGCTTCACGGACAAACTGCACAAAAAACATAATCGCAGCCTTTGCGATATCATAATCGCACTGGACAGGTTGATTTACGCGAGATTTAGTGTTAATCGTGATTTATCGTGCAGCCCTAGTTGGAAGCACGATAAAGGAGATCAGAGTGGCTGAGAGGAGCTACTCTAAAAAGCTGGAAAAACAGTTTTCAGCAAACGACCCTGCTTCAGTGTGGAAAGGCCTTAAAGACATCACAAACCACAAGACACCATCCCCCAGCACTGAGGCAAATCAACGACTTGCTGAAGACGTTTTTTTTTTAGTTTTACTGCAGATTTGAAACTCCCGGTCTCACACCTCACACCCACTCTGACCATCTCTCTACACAACCTTTAACACCTCCAGCAACATCCCTCTCCCCCTCCTGCACTTCAGATCAGTGAAGTGATGTGTGTCAGGTCTTCTCGAAACAGCAGAGAAGGAAAGCACCAGGCCCAGACGGTGTTTCACCAGCCTGTCTAAAAACCTGTGCTGACCTGCTGGCCTCCATCTTTTCACAGATCTTCAACAGATCACTGGAGCTGTGCGAAGTCCCTGCCTGCTTCAAACGCTCCACCATCATCCCCATCCCAAAGAAACCCAAAATCACAGGACTTAGTGACTACAGACCTGTTACCCTAACATGTGTGGTCATGAAGTCATTTTAGAGAAGACTGGTGTTTGCTTATCTGAAGGACATCACTGGACCCCCTGCAGTTTGCTTATTGAGCAAACAGGTCCGTGGATGATGAAGTCAACATGGGACTGCATTATGTCCTACAACATCTAGACAAACCAGGGACTTATATGAGGATCCTGTTTGTGGACTTCAGTTCGGCTTTCAATACAATCATCCCAGCACTCCTCCAGACCAAACTAACCCAGCTCTCTGTCCCTAGCTCTATCTGTCAATGGATCACCAGCTTTCTGACAGATAGGCAACAGCTAGTGAGACTGAGGAAATTCATGTCAAACAGCCGCTCCACCAACACTGGTGCCCCTCAGGGATGTGTTCTCTCCCCACAGCACTGGCGCCCCCCAGGGATGTGTTCTCTCCCCACTGCTCTTCTCGCTCTACACCAACGACTGCACCTTTACTGACCCCTCTGTCAAGCTCCTGAAGTTTGCAGACGACACTACAGTCATCGGCCTCATACAGGACGGTGATGAGTCTGCATATAGAAGCAAGGTTGAGCAGCTGGCTGTCTGGTGCAGTCTTAATAACCTGGAGCTGAACACACTCAAAACAGTGGAGATGATTGTGAACTTCAGGAGAAACCCCCCTGCACTCCCCCCACTCACCATCATCAATAGCACTGTGGCTGCAGAGTCATTCAGTTTCCTGGGCACCACCATCTCTCCGAACCTGAAGTGGGACAGTCACATTGACTCCATTGTTTAAAAGGCCCAATAGAGATTGTACTCCCTTGGCCAGTTGAGGAAGTTCAACCTGCCACAGGAGCTGCTCACACAGTTCTACTCAGCCATCATTGAGTCTGTCCTGTGCACATTAATAACTGTCTGATTTGGCTCAGCTACAAAATCAGATATCAGAAGACTACAGAGGATGGTTCGGACTTCTGAAAGGATTATTGGTGCTGCCCTGCCCACCCTTCAAAAACTGTATATATCTAGAGTGAGGAAAAGGGCTCATACAATCACTCTGGATCCCTCACATCCAAGCTATCTCCTTTTTGAACTTTTACCATCTGGCCGGTGCTTCAGAGCACTGAACACCAGGACTGGCAAGCACAAGAAA
>NW_015554127.1:407697-408988 GCF_001515605.1 Sinocyclocheilus anshuiensis
ATCAGAATTTTCGAATCTTGCTGATAGTCGACTGATAGTCGAATCATATTTTTGGGGGCGTCAAATCAGATATTCGTCGTTAGTCATAATTACTGACATTAACACACAGGGAAAATGTGTAACGGATGCCTCACAGATACAAACGGGGTAAATAATGTTTTATGTTTTTATTAAAAGATAGTTACCATTAAACGTCTGCGAAACCTTTTTTACAGTAGTGCTCTCATTATAACAGAAGTTATTAATGTTCTGCATTTCTGTTTTGAGCTGCACACGCCGAAGATGACCAGTAGAATGAAGCATATGATAGCAGGTTTTTAATCAATGGGATTTAACTCATTTATCTCATATAGAATACGCTTCGTTATTT
Organism: Sinocyclocheilus anshuiensis; assembly: GCF_001515605.1. Taxonomy (NCBI): domain Eukaryota; kingdom Metazoa; phylum Chordata; class Actinopteri; order Cypriniformes; family Cyprinidae; genus Sinocyclocheilus; species Sinocyclocheilus anshuiensis. Next base: position 408,068 of record NW_015554127.1, read on the forward strand.
ATACAACATAATGTTAATTTTACGACTTATAGGCTATCTGCACAAAACGTCCCGAATGCACATGAACGTGTCTGCGCGGCTTTGAATGAACTCCTTTTGTGGACGCGTTCTTCACACAACAACGTGCAGAAACACGGCAACTAAATTCTAAAAATTCACAGCGTTTTATTATAATAGTGTTCTCATTATAATGTTATGTATATGACAGCCCCAGTCATAGTCATTAATATTCTGCATTGTTGTTTGTAATGCTCACGCTGCGCACTGAAGATATAATCACCGTAGTACTACTGTACAATGAAGCGCTTTACTGCAGCGCAACTCAATGAAATGCATCTTATACAAGATAAATAATACACGATATGTATAAACCAGCTGAAATGTTTTGAAATTACTTGTTTCCCTACCTGATTGAAAAAATCCAGTCTTTCACTCTGCCTGTGTCAGTTTGAGTCTTGTTAAAGATTTTAAATTTTTTTCTAAACAAAACATTAAATATATTAGGAGTGTGTGATACTGACAAAAAATATATCTCAATATTTTCTGGGATTTTATCGATAACGATAATTAGATGATATTTTGCTGAGTGTGTTATTGTGCTGGTATCTTAAGGACTACCGTGGACAGCTGACTCCTAAAGTTTTTGATATATATTTCATATTCTGTGTGGTGATCAGTTGACAGCAGTGATAGAAATTAATATTTTCCAATAAGTTTAAATGGATTTTTACCTTTTATGGGCATTTTTACCTTTTTTAAGCCATTTTTTCTAAAAATGTGCATCATCTTTTCAGTCAAATTCTTAAATTGAATCAGTCAATTAGAATAATAAGTCATTTGGGCTGTTACCAAGCAAATTAAATCAGTATTGACAAAATTAACCTTTGCAATGCAGAGAAAACACAGAAGCTGCATTAGAAG
>NW_015554127.1:409659-410440 GCF_001515605.1 Sinocyclocheilus anshuiensis
AGCAAATGAAATCAGTATTGACAAAATTAATCTTTGCAATGCAGAGAAAACACAGAAGCTGCATTAGAAGGGGCATGATGCATTTACACACTGTTTAATGCAGGAAATTAATGTTTTAACCTGCAGTTGCAAATGCATTAATACTGCTTTGATATTTTAAACATAAAACGTTGAATACTGATATTTGAAATTATAAAAAAAAAAAGGCAGCAAGTCACTGTTAATAAGTGAGTCATTGCGATTGAACCAAATTATTTAAACTTGATTCATTCAGGAACAAAACAGCGTCATTTTGCTCAGAGATGCAAATTGGAATTATATTTGTTGGCGAAATAGAGCAAGAACAGTCAATATTGTGTCAACAACATAAGTGTCTTAATATTAAATTCTTGTTTATTGAACTGCTGTATAAATCAATATTGCATTTGCGTGATACTGATTAACTATATGAAATTGAAATAAATATAACATTTCTTCCCCCATATCTTGAATTTTCTGATCATTCTAAATGCATTTTAATAAACTGAATCATGCAGTGAAAGAATGCGCACTGGTCTAACCTACTAGACTTCCTATTGCCTTAGCTATTTAGCTAACTTACATCCAGGGTAGCTCTCATGAGTCATAGATGTTAGCAAGACAAATTAACTATATTTGTCTTTTGGATAATTAGCTGTAATTTAAATTTTTCCTTTCTCTTTGAAGAGTTACAAGCTCTTGGTGCATAAAGAAGATCTGTAAAGTTGCAAAGACTAAAGTCTCAAATCCAAAGAGATATTCT
>NW_015554127.1:410555-427665 GCF_001515605.1 Sinocyclocheilus anshuiensis
TAAGTGTCTTAATATTAAATTCTTGTTTATTGAACTGTATAAAATCAATACCACATTTGTAATCATGCTGCTTTTTGGTGGAAAGAACGTCAGTCTTCGCGTTATACTGATTAACTATATGAAATGAAATAAATATATACATTTCTGCCCCCATATCTTGAATTTTCTGATCATTCTAAATGCATTTTAATAAACTGAATCATGCAGTGAAAGAATGCGCACTAGACTTCCTATTGCCTTAGCTAACTTTAGCTAACTTACATGGTAGCTCTTTCATGAGTCATGATGTCTATGTGTGCACGTGCCTGGCCCCGAATGCGCATGAACGTGTCTGCGCGGCTCAGAATTAACTCCTTTTGTGGATGCGTTCTTCACGCAACAACGTGCAGAAACACGGCAACTAAACTCTAACAATTCACAGCATTTTATTATAATAGTGTTCTTATTATAGTGTTATGTATATGACAGTCCCAGTCATAGTCATTAATATTATGCATTGTTGTTTGTCCTGCTCGTGCTGCGCTCTGAAGAGATAATCACCGTACAATGAAGCGCTTTACTGCAGCGTAACTCAACCAAATGCATCTTATACGAGATCAATAATATATACACGGTATATATATAAACCGGCTGAAATGTTTTGAAATCACTTGTACCCTACCTGATCGAACAAATCTAGTCTTTCAGCCTGTGTCAGTTTGAGTCTTGTTAAAGATTTAAAACCCTGCCGCCAAGATGCTCCTCTGTCGGTCACGGATTATGCAAAGTGAAACTTAAATCCATAGGGCTGGTTGGATTTATTCACGCATGTTAAAATATTTATTTAAAGCTTCTTTCTTTTCAGATTCTTATTTACAGCATCGAAGCATTGAATCTTCGACTATTCGGGGTCACCCCTAATATATATATACAGTGGGTACGGAAAGTATTCAGACCCCCTTAAATTTCACATATCTTTATTTGTTATTATCTGTGTATTGTTGTTGTTGTCTCTGTGTCCTGGGATCTTTGATTTGATTAACCATTCTTTTAGCACTTGAAGAATAACATGGTAACGGTACTTATTTAATTGTGACACTGTGTCTACAGTACACTGGACATGATGGTTGTCCACGTCGCAACAGCTAAAGGCTGTCAACACAGGATGCAACAAATCAACCACTGCAAATAATTTGTACTTCGTGTCAGTGCGTCATAAATAGACGAGGCATCAGTTCACTGTATGTTTTTTTTTACTGCTACTATGCTTAGCCATTTTAAAAGTAGGCCTTCAGTATCTGTTACAGAGAGAATCCAAATCATTCATTCTTCATGGGGAAGGGAAATGAAACATCAGGGAACAGCTCTTTCTGCCTGTATGAAGTCATTACAGTGCTCTGACTGAATAGCTGCTCCATCTGTCTTCCGTGTGATCTCGAATGCAGGGAGAGATTGAGCAGATACAAATAGAGATAACCAGATTCCTCCTCTAATCTAGAACAGCGGGCAGACATCAGAATGTCCAAATGTGCCTGTTGTTTTCCTCAGGCACTGATCTTGCCCCTAAGAATTTTTTTTTCCGGCTGGAGCTTTAGAAAGGGAGGCGTGCTAGTAAATACAGAGCCGAATTCAAGCGATTCCCACCAGCTTTCCATCTTCAGATTGTTTGGTGATGTGCTGTTGGTTATGCGGGCCACGCTTCGAGAGCAGTCTCTGGTAATAAAAGTCCTATTGAAAGGCTGTGAAACCAGGGCAAAGCTGACCTCTCACCCAAAGTGATAAATGAAGGCTGGAGCACTCAGCATGCTGGCTGGACGAGCCGTGTCTGCACAGCCTCAGACGCCACAGACGAGGCCATCTCTTGTCCTGTTGTTCTTCATTATATAAGCTCTACATCTTGAGCTCTGCTCTGCATCAATAAACAGCACACTGGACTGTATTAATCTTGCAACTGGATTTATTATCAGATGCCATTTAAGAGTCTAGACGGGGTGAATAAACATAAAAGAGAAATTTTTTCTATTAATTATTGGCTCAGAAATGATTTCCAGAAACAGTGTTCTTTTGCTTGTTTGATGCGTGGCGTTCTTCTGATTCATGTCTGTATTACAAACCAATGCAAAACAAAGGGAAAGTAATTAAAGTTTAATGATACATCAATTAAATAATTTTTTCTCTCTGCAGAACCCGTTTTTAGTGTAATAATTTCCTTTGAGATACTCTTTCTTTATGATGAATCATCTGTAGCCGCAGTACATTATTTCTATCCTACATTTCTCCCTATGGACGTAGTCCAATTGCAGCATTCTCAAACAGTCAGCTAATATTCGCTGCTTTTCTCATTACACATCAGAAAACTCTTGTAGAATCACCTGTGTGGACATAAAATACTCAGTGTATGGGTGATGTTGGCTTGATTCTTTTCTTGCTCCGACAAAAAGGTGCCTGGCTCTCTTTTTTTCCCCTCTGATCAAAGCTTAATTTGTTGTCCTGCACACATGGGCAGCTATTTGCAAATGTATGTAATGCCCAAAGCGGACATCATTGTCATTAGTTACGGCTGAGCTAGACATTTTGTACCTTGTCTGTTAATAAGCCTGCTCAAAGGGATTGATTATAATGTGTTATGCAGAAAATAGCCAGTCTAACGACGCAAACAATGTTGTGTGTTGTCGGTGTATATAAAGATTGTTTGGTCTGCCAGTGCTTTATATATAGATTTTGTTTGAATACCCTGCTACAGCGATAGAACAGAAGATATTTGATTATGTAGTCAGTGTTGTCTAAAGCACTGATTTTTCTGTTTATATGTGCACTTTTTTGTGCTTTGCAGACTCCATCCACAGTAAATCTAATATCCTTTCAATTTGTTTGCAGCATATACATTTAAAAGGGATATACAGTGTTATTTTAGTATTATTTAGATACTGGAGTATTTAATTTGGAATTGGCTTTTATTCTTACCTTTTCAGTTTTCATTTTAATTTTAGTTTAGTTTTAGTTATTTTGTTTTATGCTTTTCTCAGGAAGGACCACAATCCACGATCTTATCACGGTTCTTTTGCAACCCAGGCTCAGTGGAAATATTGACTGACTGTGCCTACATTTCTGCAAAACTGCAAAAATTGTACCTATATTTCACTGCAGTTACCAGGTGAAATGAACATTAGAGACAGTAAAGAACTTTTATTAATAATAATTTTAGAAAGAATGTTTTTTTTTTTTCATTTTCTTTTTGTTTTTTTTTATATTTTGGTTGAACTATCCCTTTAATTAGTTTTTTACTAATATGGATTTTATTTATTATGTAAATATGAAATAATTTTTAATGAAATTATACTCTAAATAAGAAACTAAAACTGCCAGTAGGTGGCGGTAAATGTCTTAATGAATAAGTCATTCATTCATTCGATTAGTTAAAACAGCTAATTCATTCAGCAATGAAGTAAATGGTTCTCTTTATGAATGGGCCATTGAATCATTGGTTCACCCCATTCGTTCAAAATGCGGATTCATTCATAAATTGTGTGATGCTTGGAGACGCATGACAGTTCTGCTGTGGCTTTAGGTAATATCTGCTTCAGCAAAACTGGGCAAAAATAGTTTAATAGCTTATTTTTGCATGGTTCCTTGCACAATACTATGTTATGACCTCAAAACACTTTTACCATAGTACATTATTTAAATAATACATTTTACAGTTTGCATAACACAATCCGCTCCATATGCATGACTATTCAGATGCAGTAAACTTGCTTGTTAGTTCACCTGGTGCAGCATTGCAGTTGTGATGTGCATTAGTGGTGACGATTTTTCAGTGAGGTTACATCGTCTTTCTGTAGGTTACAGCATTATGCCAGTAAGTGGCGACAAGTGACCACTTTTATGAGTGATTCAATGAATCATTCACTCAAATGATTCATTCAAAACACGGATTCATTTAGGAACAAATCAAGTGGCTGTCTTTATGAGTGAGTCACTGAATCATTCATTCAAAAGCACTGATTCATTCAGGAACAAGTGATGTGCTGTATTCAGAATATGTTTAAATTACCTTGCTGTCACTTACTAACACTTACTTAATCTTTAAAACACTAATAATTTAATTTAATAACACTGGAAATGGAATCTTTAGCAAATCAAAAAGCGAATATCCATTTTTTTCATGCAGAACATTATAATGTTGTGATGTCTAAATTCACTTGTAGCATTTAAATCCATTTTAGTTTTTAGTGTTTTATTTATTTAGGCATAATAGTTTAGAATATTAATTTAATGGTTATCAGCCATAACATGACAACAATTGTCAGCCAGAATTTTAACATTGGTGAGTCTGTTTTGCTTTAATATTAATGAGATGGAATTTTATACACTGTACCATGGTACAATGAGTATTATTTTCTTCCTTTTCTCAAGCCCATCTGATTGGTGGGGTCATGGGATCGGCTCCCAAGGCCGATGGGGATTACGTTAGCTGTTCATTAAGCGAGCGCTCTGGCAGCAGCCATGCTGGAACGTCCTCTAGCGCAGGTGTGAGACTCAGCTGAACGATTGACGTGTATGGTCTATGTATTCGCTCTCTGAGACTCAGCGTGGCCTCCGCTCTAATTACACTCCCTCGCTCTCTTCCTCTTTCATCCTGTCTTTTCCTCGAGCTCCAGCCCCTGCCCAGAGCTGCGTGTCCCTGGCCCTGCTGATCAGTGCTAAGTAGGCTGGGGCCCACAGGTGCAGGCTTGCTCTCTGTGCTATTTTTACCTGCTCTTTCATCCACAGTGGGAGCAGCAAACAGAGACCGGCGCATCCAGATACGGCCGTGCGGATTTGGACAACACGCACACGCAAACGGGCAAGGGGCCTGTATAAGAATCTTACCTCGCGCTTCTTATCCGCACGGGTCTGTTCAGGTCTCAGCGCACATTACTGCTGAGTGTGTCTCTTTAGCTCTTTACCTTGGCAGGAAGTCAGACCTCCCAGAGAGCGAGAGATAACACTGCTGGGCTCTCCAAGCAGGGCCTTCCCTCTGGCTCCTGACAGTCGCTTAGATCACTATTCGCAAGTATGTGTGTGTGTTTCCGACGGGAGCAGCTTCATATCTTTATAACGCAACTGTTATGCTTCTCATTGTGCTTGAGAGCCCCATGAATCAGTAAAGTGTACATCCATGTATTGCAAGCTGCATAAAGCAACATTTCATATCACAGATGGCTCTATTAGGCCCAATATCCAAGAGCAAATAAGCCCTTCTTTATCATGATGAACAGCAAACATAAATTTGATCTAAGCAAAGACAGCTGCTATTTGTTATTTTTCTAAGCAGTATATTAGCTTACCTGAATTTCCCTTTAGGGATCAATGTTATCTTAAATTTGAATGGCTCTGTGGTGTATATAGCTTTAGTTTGAACCTTGATGACTGTTCTGTTGCTTTTCTTGTACAGCTCTTCCTCTTAGTCACAGATGAGCATTTGCCATTTGGTGTGACTCAGTAACAAAACATGAAAAAAAATATTTGTTATGTTTTCAAGCTCTTTTCCACTTTTTATTGAGTGAGGACAGTAAAGAAGGGGCAGGAAATCATAGGTAGACCGCATTGACGTGTCAGTGAAATGAATTCTCCTTTAAATGTTAACACATTTTCCAGGCATATGGAGAATTATTAACAAGCCATCATTATAGCTGAGTGGTTGTTATACACAGGGGTGTGAAGTAACGAATTACAAATACCCACGTTACAGTAATTAAGTAGTTTTTATCAGTAATTGTACTTTTTTGAGTAGTTTAAAAATTGTGTACTTTTACTTGAGTACATTTTTGAACTTGTTGACTTTTGATGAGTTTGAAAAAGTGTGTTGGAAACACAAATTGAGGACCAATATGCACCTTATTGATGACCCGTGGCGTTAATATACTGCATCTGTGCCAGCGCGTGATGTGATAAAACTGCAGCTCGTTAATAAACTTTTTTATTTTTTATCCATTTTATACAAGCCGCCTTCATTTAGCAAGTGCACTTGTGCATAAACAATTTTCAAGTTCAACACTTTTTGTTCTGTTCAGTTGTGGATGCTGCTGATTCACCGAGACCGCACTTTTACTCTACTCGCACTACATTTTTTGGAAGGTAATGGTACTTGAGTATATTTTTTCAGTACTCTTTCCACCACTGGTTATACATACTGATTTTTCATATGAAGCTCGATTTAAATATAACCACATAAGTTTCTTTGTAATTTCCATTTACAAAAGTTTGACATATTTATGACCCAATATTTTCGGACTGGCTACGAGCATGATACAATAATGTTCAAAAGTTTGTAATTTCTTAGATTTATTAATGTTTTTGAAAGAAATATCTTATGCTCACCAAGGCTGAATTTATCTGATTAAAAAAAACACTGTAAAAACAGTAATATTGTGAAGTATTTTTAGAATTTACAATAATCGGAAACTGAAATGGAAAAATTTTCAGCATCATTATTCCAGTCTTCTGAGTCACATGGTCCTTCAGAAATCAGTCAAATATGTTGATTTGCTGCTCAAGGCACATTTATTATTTTTTAGCAATGTTAAATCAGTTGTGCTGTTTAATATTTTTGTGGAAAACGTGATGTTTTCTTCAGAATTCTTTAATGAATAGAAAGTTCAGAAGAACAGCATTTATTTGAAATAGAACAAAATTGTAACATAAATGTCTTTTATGGTCACTTTTGATCAATTTAATGCATCCTTTCTGGATAAAAGTGTTAATTTCTTTAATAAAAAAAATCTTACTGACCCCAAACCTTTGAACAGTAGTGTACTGTAGGTGAGCAGCAGCACATGAACATCGGGGCACAAAGGGTCAAATTCAAACCTGTGCTTTCTGCATGTACATTGTAGTATCTGATGCATATGCTCTAACTGCTAAGCCGCAGCTGTCTGTTTTACTAAGCTGTTTATTCCAAGCTGTCACAATAAATGCATCAGGATAAAACCAATGTTAGCATTCAAAAGGTAGATCATTCAGGGAGTCCCTGTGCAGTCCCATTGAATCCCAATGAGCAGAGGAGATTCCATGTTTGTTACATTTGATAACCTACCATCGATCTCAGGCCTTTCTCTGAAAAATAAGAGTTGAGGGTAATGGCTTTTCATGAACCATCCTCTGTGTTCCAATCGTGCAGTAAACTTTGCTTGATATCGGAAAGTAATGATTCTCTCTCTGAGGTAAATTGCAGTTAAGAAGCAATGATTTAAAAGTGCATTAAGGATTCTCAGGCTGACTCGGCTGATAAACGCTGTCTCAGATGGTTCCCTCTGCTCTCCCCTTATAGACATTTGTCATCCCACTGTGCAAGTACCTTCCTCTCCTGCCTAATGATCCCTTTGCAGGAGCGTTTTTCTCTGACACCTCTATAGCTGTCAGGGATTCGGGGAAAGCACTCCTCCCGGTCCAATGTTCTGAGAGTACTCAGAGTAACCAAAAGCACCAGCCGATACATTTTTCGACAGCACAATTGTGAGTGGCGGGGGGGTGTCAGGAAGTTCTTTGTTATGCATTGTGAATGTGAGCCAAGAATGTGTGCTCGTTTGTAGGTGTTGAGAGATTGCCGCATGTCTTGTCCTCTCAGCATTCTGCTGATCATTGTAGTGACGCTGCTTTTTTTCATCCAGGCTCATCAGGTCTGCATTCAGGTTTCTCTGTGGGGAATACAGCAAACCAACACTTCACAATGCCCTCAGTCCTATAGTGCATGCACTGCGCAGTGATACTAGGGTGGGAATATGCATGCACAAATAATATCAATTCAAAATGCTAACATTTACAATCTACTTCACTTTCCTGAGCCACACAATCTGTAAGATCCTCGCTTGGTTTACATAATCTTTTACTACATAAATTTGCAGGTTAGAGTTCAACACACATTTTTGCTTCGAAAATGCATATGCTTGCATTTCCGCTCTCCAGAATTTGAATTTGTATGAATATATAAGACTGTACTTCAATTGAAATTATAGCCGATACTAATAAGCCAATAATTCATTTTTGTAATCGCCATGTTATGTCTGATAAATGGCCTAAAATTATACATCTACACTACTGTGTTAAAAATAAACATTATAAGTGTGTGTGTAAACAATTAAATATCCAATATCAGCCAATACCAGTAAATGTAAAAATTATAATTGACGTGGTGCCAATGTTGTGCACCTGCATTGTTTATACTTATCAATAGGAGTGAATGGAACACAAAGTCTTAAAAAGATCATTAGAGCTGCTTATTATTGCTGTCGAGTTTTGTTATATTGTGTATAAATGTCCTTGCCCTATCGACAAAAAGTTGGCAAGCATCTTGTTTGAGTTCATCTGAAGGCTTCATGCCTCAGTAACCAGTCTGTTCTAATTGGTGGTGTATTTCTCACAGATTGGTGGACACCAGCCAAACTCTGATCATGACTTTTACTCACAATATATTGAATCTGCACTGGAATGACTCTGGAATGGTGTGAGTTCATAATGAGATGATGAATAATATTTCCATTCTGATCCACAGCTTTACACCTTTATAAACACACACTGTTACGTGGGTCTGCTCGTAGAGCAGTTGTTCCGGGTGTGATGTTTTTTTTTTCTTAGACTTTAGGTGGAGTTGTTAGCGGGGGAATTCTCCCGGATCCTTGAAAGTGGAGTGACGTCATATGGGATTTCTACTATTTAAACCTCGATGGCGTCAATGGCGGATCTCTCTCTCTGCTTTTGTTCGCTGAGTCTCTCGCTTCGCGGCGAGATTGCTCATCGCCTCTCCTCTTTCTTTTTCTTTTTTTTTTGGCTACATTAAGTTTTCTTGTTTCTTTTGTAGCCCAACTTTGCTAACTTTTTGTGGTTAGTTCGTTCTTACGTTTATTTTTGCTTTGTCTATTTTCAGTAGCAGGTAGTGGATTTGTTTTCTTTGGTTAGTCACGTTTTGTTATTTAGTAAGTTCAGCGAGGGAAGCAGTGGCCTGCAAGACTCACCTGTTTGTTTTTTGTTTTTTTCACGGGAGCTAGGTAAGATCTCTCCAAATATTTTTCTATTTGTGCAACTTGTGATTTGTGCTGTTCTGATATTTTGTTTCTTTTTTTTTTGTTCGTTTCATTAAAACTTGGCGAGGACGTCAACTAAAGATGATATCAAGTGTCTGTGATTTATTATATGTTCGGTCCAGGCCTATTGTGATTTAAATGAGCCAAATTTGGTTCTGGGCCGTAACACACACAGACTCATACTTCTCAGCAGAGACTTGCAGACGAGAGCTGAAGTACGAACAGAAAGAGGCTGCAGGTATGAGCCGTACCCTTCCTCTCTCTATGATGTGTGCCATGAGCAACCTGACGCTTGCCTGGGTTGAGACAGATGAAAGTGAGATGGTGTGAGCCTTCAAAGGGCTCCATGTGGAACTCTCAGGACTCTTTGAAAAGCTGTCCCTAAAAGTGTGAGAAGAGTCCTGTCTCCTCCAAAGCAAGTTTGCAGAAGTGGAACACTGTTAAATTTCATCAAAGCGATTGGGCTGAAAAGCTTGTATGGTATGAGATGTGTGCTCTTTCCGGTCCAACTTTTGATAGTTTTGTCACCCGCTCATGGAAAAGAGGGAAAAATAAACCCAACACAATTGATTTTGTGACCCAGTGGACATTGGGCCAAACTATCACTTTGTCACACTTTGTCAGAGTCACAGCGCTAGTGCTGAGTTTGGACTTCTGGATGCAATAAATTCACATTTGTACCAACACAAGATGTCAAAAGAGTCACTCCAACCATCATTAAACTTTTATACTTTGCTCCCAAAATGTCAAAGTGATGGATTGCTGCAGCCCATCCTAAGGGCTCAATTGCAATCAGCCTGATAGTAGCTGCCATTTTAACGGTGGAGCTTCAGAAATGAATTAGAATCTCAGAATTAACACACTGATCCATATTATTTGCTGTCTAATTGGCTCGTTATCGACCCGTGTTGTAAAAGCTTACGTATTTTCAGCTGTCAGCAGCCATAATTTTGAGTGTGAATTTTGAGCAGCGTCAGAATTGGTGGTCAAGAGTTGAATGTTTTTCAGAGCATGTTCAGCAGATCTACTGGGTATTCATCTGTCAATAGCAGCGGTTGTTTGGGTTTGTTGTGTAGCTGCATTGTTGTGTAGCTCACTGTTTGGTCTGTTTTCTTCAGTCAGCCACAGCTGTTTTATCTGTTCTTATGCTTCTCTTCACACAGAATGTCTGAAGCTTGGCTGTTTTAATTAGATGAATAATAATACCATGAGGCAATGAAAATGCTTGTACGCCTTGACTGTGAGAGCGTGTTCTTTTTTCCAACACACAATAAATAGTAAGACATCATTGCTTAAATCAATTGAAATGGAATTGGGTTTTTGCAGCACAAAGACAGGCTTACTGTGTCTAATGGCACTCCTCCAGACTATCGATATCATATCTGTTCCAACAAACAGGGCCAAGATATCTCATATTTCACAGATTGCAAACAGAGGATGCCTCACAGACGTGAAGTAACGTGAATTTCAGTGATGTTCATTTTTGTATACAATCACCACGTTTCTCTGTTTGGGTCTTCTAGACATAGGGGAGAGATAAGGAAGCACAACAACTCACTAACCAAGCATCAGTTTTTGTGTTTACATGCACACTTAATAGAGTGGCTTTAGTGTGTTGTTGTAGGACTTTGAGTTTGAACATACAATTTTATATTTTTGTATTATTTCAATTGGGGTCAATGGGGTCCAGTCTTGAAACATCATGATTAATACTACAATAAATAAAGAAATAAATGTGAACAAGTCTGTGGTATAAATAAATAAATAAACCCCAGCTGTGGTTGCCAGAACTTTTACCATAGTATTTTTGCAGCCCTTTATTACAAACGTAGTAAACTGCAGCCTTATAAACATGGTGTATAAACCATTATCTCATTTTTTGACATTTTTAAGTCGGTCTCACCTTTTTTTGGGCAAAATTCTTTATATTTTAAGAGTTATGTTCTGCTTGCTGCAATGCAGAGAGAGAAAAAAACATAGCCAACCTGGTAAAAATGGGTTTTAAGATCAAGCAAAAGCATCCACAGTCAAACGAACGCCCATTGGCTAACCACTAATCCTAATAGGGCTTCCTTGTTTTTTAGACATTATGTTAGGACTACAGGGCAAACATTACATCGAGCTACTTAATATTAATATTCATGAGCCAGGTTGATAAGGTTTATAATGTGTCCCTCCACATTTTACAATCCTAACAAGTTAGGATTTGTGCCGGATTCTGTTGACTTTGGAAACAGACAGATGAAGTGAGTGTTGATTCTTTCTTGAGAAAGCTCAAGAAAGATTCTCTTTGTGTACTCTGACTTTTACTTAATCATCTCTTGACTCATCCCCAGAGAACATGCCCACTGGCCACTGTTGCTTTACCCAGTTACAGAGGAGCTAAAGTGGGGCATTTCTCATTAGCCTGAGGACCGCTGGCTGTAATTAAATTTAGCCCTAGAACAATGCCCATCCTTCCATGCTATATTATTTCATCATTTGACTAATCATTAAGTAAGCTTAATAAAGTATCTTTTGTCTGGAGTTATGAGAGGAGATGGTCTTTGTGGCTAGGAATGGGTGGTTTCAGTCTGGATTTCTGTAAACAGTCTGGAGGCACAGAATATTCATCCAGAAATTATGCTTTTCGCAGACGCTGTAAAGGAATGATTAGCCCAAAAAATTACTTATTATTTATTCGCCCTCATACTGTTGTTTTTAAAAATAAATGCAAAAATGATTGAATTTGAATTGAAAAATCAACTGTAATCATGACATGGGGCCAAATACTTTTATGTTATTTGTATTATATTTCATTGATTTTGATGTCATTGTATAGAAAATATCTGAAAATTCTTCAATTGTTCTTATTTAAGAATGAATTGAAATCAGAACCAGTGTTTATTTTATTTTATTTTTAATTACTTTTTTTTTTTTCCAGATTTAATAATTGAAATCAGAACCAATGCTGTGGCACTTTTTTGATTGATTGATTGATTGATTGATTGATTGTTGTTGATGTTGTTGTTGTTGTTGTTGTATGGAAAACGTCACATTTTTTTGTGATGTAATAATTGAAATCATAACCAATGACATGGCATTTTATTTATTTATTAATATACTTTTTATGTTGTATGGAAAACATCTGAAAATTCTCAAATTTTTCGAATTTAAGAATTAATTGAAATCAAAACCAGTGACATGGCACTATTTTATTTTATTTATTTTTTTTATGCAAATGAATGGAAATGATCTGAAGATTTTTCAGTTCCTTCTTTTAGGTTCCACGGAAAAAGTACCTGCATGCTTGGAACAACATGAGGGTGAGTAAATAGTGAATCATTTTAATTTTGGGCTGAATTATCCCTTTAATTCTGAAGTGTGAAGATGCTTTAGGTGAGGCTGAATCACAGTATGACCAGCAGATGTAAAAGTGATTTGGAGCTCAATCTGAAGCACTTCTATTTCACATATGTGAGGTATCAGACCCAAACACCACTAATCCAGAAGAGTTTGAGCCAGCCTTATGAATATCAAATTAGGCTGATTAATGCTACAGTTAAATGGTGTGCAGTAGTGTCTGTTAATGCCATTGCCTTAAAGTGCAGCCTCATGAGTAATGATGTCACTGTACCAGCAGTGGCTTTTATGATTGACTCCAGTGTTTGGAGGACTTGTTCTTTCCATTGCTTCTGCTTTCACAGCACATGGCCAGCACTCTTCCTCGGTCTGTTTATACTGCTGTTTTATTCAGTACAAGTACATGTGCTGCTTTCATGCGCCACTCACTCCGTTTTAGTTTCTTGTTTTCCCCTGGAGAAACAAATGCCTCCAGTTGTCTGTTGCATTTTCAGAATTGATAAACAACCAAGTCATTGCGATTTCCAATTTCATCAGCTTAGGAAAGGGCGGCCCGGGTGTGACCCAGATTTTTGCCACTGGCCTGTGTGTCTATATGAAATGACATACACTGTTATGATATACACCGATCTGTTGGAGTTTCCAGTGCACTGAATTCATAAATGTCCAAAATCAGTAATATAAAAAGCAGTATTAGCCCGGGATCCAGTCACACATTGCAGCTTATTCTGGCCATGAACCGCATGCTTAGACAGGAAGAAATAGCCTGACTGACATTTATAGCAAGTACCCACTATGGAAGCCGTTTTCGCCACTGAATAAAATTGCGACTTTTTATCTCACAATTCAGACTTTTTTTCTTGCATTTGCAAATTTACGTATTGCAATTCTGACTTTTTTCTCAGAATTGCAATTGCGAGTTATAAAGTCAGAATTGCTGGATATAAACTAGCAATTGTAAGAAATAAAATCAGAACTGTGAGATATAAACTCGCAATTCTGACTTTTTTTCTCGCAATTGCGAGTTTACATCTCAGTCAGAATTGTGAGATATAAACTCACAATTGCAAGATGTAAAGTTAAAAAGTTTCAAAATAAAGTCAGAATTGCACGTTTATATCTCACAATTCTGACTCTTTTTTTGCAATTGCAAGTTTATATCTCTCATTTCTAACTTTTTTTTCGCAATTGCAAGTTTATATCTCACAATTTTGACCTTTTTTGCAATTGCGAGTTTGTCTTAGAATTGCGAGTTTATATCTTGCAATTATGACTTTGTAACTCACGATTGTGTTTAAATCGTGCAATTTTGACTTTGTAACTCACTTTTTTATTTATGTTTGTTTGTTTTTGATTGATTGGGGTAAAAAAAATCATTTATATAATGAAGTAGCTGTCAATACATAAAACGGACAGCAAACCCACCAGCTTGTAGGTTGGTCTGTGACCTTGTCACTTGAATCTGAGACTGCTCTAGGTGTAATTTTTATGCAGAATTATGTGTGAGTTTTACATTAATGTAAAAATAAAAAGATATTATGTGTATTATAAACAAAAATTACGAGCTTTGTTATATGACAAATGGCCTCCCAGAGGTTAGCAATGTAAGCAATGTCTTTATAAATGCTTTAGCCTCAAGCCAGCATTGTTTCTATGGCAGTGATCACATAACTTTAGTTCTTAAAAGCAATTGCTCGGTATTGATTGAGGAGATTCAATTGGAGAAGAAAGGTGAATTTAGAAACTTCATTTATTCCTTTTGTGATTTGCTGCCCTTAAATGGATGAATATAAACATTTAAAAGCACAAGGAAAAACTTGACCTCTGCTAATTTTGCTCGTTCTTACCCTCATTAATTGTTTGTTTTTCTCCTGCTGGATCATTTCATACCTTGGGACACATAATGGAGGATTGTTTATCCTCCCTTTGGCATAAACTTTGTTGCTGTAGAAACAAGAAAACAAATATTGCATTGACATACATAACATATCTTTCTTTCTTTTTTTATGTTTGCTTGGACTTGGTCCTTCTCACCCATGCACAGGGCAATGCTGACACCCGAATGGAAACATTTAAATATATGCTTAGATAAAAATGCATAATTATATTAGACACATATGCTTGCACTCTGTCCCTAAAGACATGCATTTAAAAAGTTTTAAATGTTTATTTCATTAGATAATGTTTTAGATTTTTGATGTATTCATAATAATTAATATACATGGAATCTCAAATGTGTGGCCTTCTGGGTTTAATATATTTGATGCGGTGTTATATGTAATACTAACTTTCATTTTGATTAACTATATACTGTATGATACATATTGTCACTATCCACGATACGTATTGATGCAGTTTTTATAAATAGATTTAGAAGTTAATGTGAAAATTACCCTGTGTGCATTTGACTTTTTTGAATAAATGTTTTTTTTAATTGAGTGTTGATTATTGTATCGAAAAATAAATAGCTTTACTCTCTCTCTCTCTCTCTCTCTCTCTCTATATATATATATATATATATATGTAGTAAGAACATTTCTAGCTTTGTATTTCAAATAGATGCTGTTCTTTTGAACTTTATCTTCATCAAAGAATCATTAAACAAATGCATCACGCTTTCCACAAAAATATTAGCAAAATATTAACTGTTTGCAACATGTTTTTTTAAAAAAGGTTACTTGAGCACCAAATTAGTATATTAAAATGAATTCTGAAGGATCAGCTTTGTCATCACATTTTTACATTTTAAAATATATGAAATAGAAAACTGACATTTTAAATTGTAATATTTCACAATATTACTGCATTTTATTTTATAAAACAAACGCATAGTTAGCATTAGAGACCTTCAAAACTATTAAAAAAAATCTCACTGACCCCAAATTTTGTGTGTTTACTGTATATACAGTACAGTAGTTTTACTTGTTTGCTCTGCTCAAGTAAATTTGTTTTAACCATTGTCCTGTGCTTATCTGTGATCTGCTTTGAAACACGGGAGGAGGGTACGTAATGAGATTAGTGTGTACCATGTTTACCACTTCTGATTCATATCAGGCCCTGCTGTCTTGACTGAATTACAAACCAAGTATGTTCAAATAGCCCCTCTTACCATTAACCAATTAATCCAGAATTAGCATCTAACTCATCCAGACTGCATCGGGTTGATTCATGCCTAGGTGGGATGCTGATTTGTGTGTCGAGGTCATCAGTAGGCCAAGGGGCTGCCCGCTTAATTACTTTAAAGCCGCTCTAGATTACTCTGTAAATGATCTGTCATTTTAAATGGTCCACACATGAGAATTCACCAGCAGCAATTCCCACTGAATCTTCACTGGCTATTTCCATTCACAACATGGTGAGACTGCATTATGCCTCCTAATGACTTGTGGGAGGTCTGGTGGTTTACAATGAAAGCAGAGGTGCATGAGATTAGTTTATAGATTTGGCTTTAAGAAGATAAGATATACTAACATGTTTTAGGAGAATTGAATCCTAAATGACCAGGGCTATGCTATTCTAAACCATGATGCATTTCAATGCTTTAAATAGTTACTCTAAAAGCAGTCATTACCAGTTAAAAGAGGTGCTTGTTCCTAATTGATTTGTGATTCATAAACTGATTCAGATTACACTTTTAAGTGACATTGCAAACAGACTGTTCTCAGATTTTGATCTGAATGTTGGTTATGCAATCATACAATCGGAATAATTTCAGCTGCTGGGGACCTTCTGTCTGAAGTCAAATTAATTCTCAGCAGATATTATACCGTATGAATGAGTGGACAGCTTTAAATTTTAGTTTAGTTATATAACTTGTGATCATATTTAAGCCAGCTTGTGATGTTTTTGGTTCAGGGATTAGAAATGGCTCAAGGAACAAAAACAACTGAAATGTTTTGCATGACATAATAGAAGAATTGACAAAAACTCATTTTAATTGAAAATGTTATGTTTAAAACTGGTATCCAGTATTTTGTTCTGATATTTTTTTATGAACATTTTTTTAACTAACGAGTTTAGTTTTGAGAAGGTTTTTTTTTTTTTAAGAAATTAATACTTCTGTTCAGCAAGGACCCACTGAATTGATCAAAAGTGTCAGTAAAGACATTTATAATGTTACAAATAAATGCTGTTCTTTTTTAACTTTCTATTCATCAAAGAGTTAAAGGGGTCCTATTATGCTCTTTTACAAAGTCTTGATTTTGTTTTGGGGGTGTACTAGAACAGGCTCTCATACTAGGTTGTTCGAAAAACATTAT
Organism: Sinocyclocheilus anshuiensis; assembly: GCF_001515605.1. Taxonomy (NCBI): domain Eukaryota; kingdom Metazoa; phylum Chordata; class Actinopteri; order Cypriniformes; family Cyprinidae; genus Sinocyclocheilus; species Sinocyclocheilus anshuiensis. Next base: position 427,198 of record NW_015554127.1, read on the forward strand.
TTTTCACATATTTTACATTATTACAACACCTCTCTCCCCAGTCTTGCATGAACGGCTCGATTAGTTCCTGTATCAAATGAAAGCCCGCCTTCTGAAATATGAAATGTGCTGTGATTGGTTAGCTGGGTCAGTGTGTGTTGTGATTGGCACCACTCGGCACCTGGTCGGGAAATGTCATGCCCCTTACCATAGTCGCCTGCTGTGCCAGCTTCAGTGTAAACATTGCATCAAAATCAAATCAATTTGAGCGCGATTTAAACCCGGATGATTGTAACCACTCTAAGTTCATCTGCCTTGGCAAAGCTAGCGTGTCTCAGACATAACCAGTGGTGAATAAAGTACCTGAAAACCATACTCAAGTAAAAGTACAGATATCTTACCAGAAAATGACTTTGGTAGAAGTTGAAGTCACCGTTTAGAATATTACTTGAGTAAAAGTCTTAAAGTATGTGATATTTATTGTACTTG
>NW_015554127.1:428055-428820 GCF_001515605.1 Sinocyclocheilus anshuiensis
TATGATAAGTGTGTGTTGTGATTGGTTAGCTGGGCCAGTGTGTGTTGTGATTGGTTGGCTGGGCCAGTGTGTGTTGTGATTGGCACCACTCAGCACCTGGTCGGGAAATGTCATGGCCCTTACCATAGCCGCCTACGAGCTTCAGTGTAAATATTGCGTCAAAATCAAATCAATTTGAGCGCGATTTAAACCCGGATGATTGTAACCACTCTAAGTTCATCTGCCTTGGCAAAGCTAGCGTGTCTCAGACATAACCAGTGGTGAATAAAGTACCTGAAAACCATACTCAAGTAAAAGTACAGATATCTTACCAGAAAATGACTTTGGTAGAAGTTGAAGTCACCGTTTAGAATATTACTTGAGTAAAAGTCTTAAAGTATGTGATCTTTATTGTACTTAAGTACGAAAAGTACTTTTTTTAATCTTAAACATACTTCAGTATTAAAAGTAAAAGTACAAGTAAATGCAAAATGGAAAAGAAGCAAATAAATATATATTAAAAAATTTTCATACACAGCTTGAGTAGCAAGATTGTGTTCAGTTTTAACTCTTTCTTCCATTTTGTATTTTTGGGTAAGAATAAGAAACACTTGATCTGGTACTTAGTGTCTTTCATTCCAACATAAGAAAACATTTCTGGAATCTGCATCTGAAATAGCAATAAGATGTATTTACACAGTTTATATATCTCAGAGGGACATGGATGCATTTAAACTGCATTAACGGTATTACTGATATTTGAAATAATTTAAAACATGAAAAAAA
>NW_015554127.1:438034-438883 GCF_001515605.1 Sinocyclocheilus anshuiensis
GTGAAATTAAAACCGCCAGTAGGTGACAGCAAGTGACTGTTAATGAGTGAGTCATTGAGATTCAACCGATTCAGTCAAACGACTGATTCATTCAGGAACAAAGCATTTGACTTAATTTGTAATGTTGTTAAATTATTTGATTTCAATAATTTGTTAATGAGTGAATCACTGAATCATTTTTATCAACCGATTTGTTCCAAAAAAGGTAGGCTACTCTTTGCGTGACATATATTAAGTTAACTATATTAAATTATATAAACATAAAAAAGCATACAGAAGCATTTTTGCCGTCTACAATTTAGAATGCCTGGAATTTTGAGTTTTAATAGACTAATAAATCAACGTGCGTGCACTCTGTGTGTGATTTGGTGATATAGCCTACTTGATAATGTCAAATCGCACATCATTACAACAACACTTACTATATTATCGCAGACGATGCTGTATCGCACGCCCCAGACTCGACTTGAGTGGAAAATGAATCATCCGTGGTTGTGCGCGCAGCCGTGCACTTTTTTGCAGTCTAACTTGCAGACGGCAGACCACTGATTCATTAAACCTGCTTTCCTGCAGTCCGTGTTCTTCTGACCTCTGACTATTTTGTAGTAAGTAACGAATATGCTTCGGGGAAATCTATCGGAGTAAAAGTATACATTTTAATTAGGAAATGTAGTGGAGTAAAAGTAAAAGAAAAGTGAAAAAGCATAATAGGACCCCTTTAAAAAACAAGTCATGGTTTCCACAAAAATATTAAGCAGCTAAACAGTTTTGAACATTGATAATAATAATAATAAATGTTTCTTGAGCAGCAAATCATCATATTAGAATGATTTCTGAAGGATTATGTGA
>NW_015554127.1:439284-446284 GCF_001515605.1 Sinocyclocheilus anshuiensis
GCTTTGCATCACAGGAATAAATTACATTTGAAAATATATTAAAATTGTAGTAATTAATTAAATTAAACTGTAATAATATGTCATAATATTACCATTTTTATTGTATTGTATTTGATCAAATAAATGTCTTTGTGAACATAAGAGATTTCTTTCAGAATCATTAAAAAAAAAAAAAAAATTACCGACCTATATGTGACCCTGGACCACAAAACCAGTCTTAAGTCGCTGGGGTATATTTGTAGCAATAGCCAAAAATACATTGTATGGGTCAAAATTATAAATTTTTCTTTTATGCCAAAAATCATTAGGATATTAAGTAAAGATCATGTTCCATGAAGATATTGTGTAAATTTCTTACCGTAAATATATCAAAACTTAATTTTTGATTAGTAATATGCATTGCTAAGAACTTAATTTGGACAATTTAAAGGCGATTTTCTCAGTATTTTGATTTTTTTGCACCCTCAGATTCCAGATTTTCAAATAGTTGTATCTCAGCCAAATATTGTCATATCCTAACACCATACATCAATGGGAAGCATATTTATTCAGCTTTCGGATGATGTATAAATCTCAATTTCAAAAAATTGAACCTTATGACTGGTTTTGTGGTCCAGGGTCACATATTGTATGTACAATATAAGCAGTTGTTGCAAAGCTAAAATTATGTGTAACATTGTTTTGCTTATCTAAAACAGCCGATTCAAAATGCAAAGTTTGACTGAAGCATATAATCAAGCCTTGATGTCACTGCTGATGTCTGTACACACAATATGAGTCATACTAACAAATTGCTTTTATAGGTTCTGAGATCACCTGGATCTGTGTGTATGTTGGAAATGTAATACATGTTTAAGTGCGGCGGACCAGTCATTACTTATTTTACAACTTGAATTACACTTTTTTTCCCCCATTGCTTTCCACAGGCCGTGAAATCAAGCAAGCTTTTCCATCCCCATAAAACAAATCACTGCCTTCTGCAATCATCTGCTCTCCAACAGCCGGCGCTGAGATAGCCCCTAGCACGACTTGTTGCGCCATTTAAAGCCGCATGTGATCCTATTCCTCCTGACAGCTAACGACAGACACTTAGTTCAAGACCACATGTGGAGCTAGTCGCTCATGCAGAGCGTTTCACTGGGCTCTAAACGATACAGTCTTTTTCTGGTCCTGCATTTGTCTTTGGCTGTAATTTCTTTTTCTTAAATGAATTAATGGTGTGCGTCTGAATTAAATGGAAGCCTAGCCAGACTTCAGATCAGTTCACCCCCTCCGCAATCACTAATGAATGTGGCACTAGACAGACACAAGCTGTATATACCTAATTGTTTTATTTGATAATCATTAGCAGTGTTCCTGCTGCTTTATCGGATAGATTATTTGTTTTATTGCTATCTGTAAATTACTTTTAAAGCAAAGGCAATCGTGCAATTACCCACTTTTAATTAAGGTCCTTTTCCCGTTTGTATGGCCGATTCAGAAAATGTAATGCCTCCAGTCTCATTCTCCTGAGAGAACTTAATATGAGATTATACAAGGCAATAAAGAGGGTCCCATGGCCCCATGGTCTGCTGTGATGTATTGCATATTGTACTGAACGTTGTTCTCGAAATTGTTTTCATATGAATATATCACCTAGGTTAAAGTTATATAAAGTTATATACAGTAGTCTTGGAAGTATCATTAAGAATGGGCTGAACATCATAAAGAAATCACTGAATACCGTTGTTTTCCACCAGCAGATGCTAATCATAACCATGTGTTTATGAATTTACAACATTATATTTTATTTACAACATCTGTGTGCATTTTCCATAATAAATTATTTCTCACACACACATATGCAGTATATATATATATATATATATATATATACACACACATAACGTTTAAAAGGTTGCAGTCTCAACATTTGGACCTCTTAGTACTTTGGAGTGAAATTGTGTAAATGGATTCATTTACTGCACATAAAAAACTACTGTGAAATTGGCTCTCAAACTATTTCCACTTGGATAAGAAAAACAAAAAAGGTTAACTAGTGCTGGGCAACGATTAATCGCATCCAAAATAAACTTTGTGTACATAATATATGTGTGTACTGTGTATATTTATTATGTATATTTAAAGACACAGGCATACAGTATATATTTAGAAAATATTTACATGTATATAGCCTATTTATATTCATATAATTTATATTATGTATAAATATATTGAATATATAAACATAACATATTTTTCTTAAATATACAGTATACATGCATGTGTGTGTATTTATAATTAATTAATATACACAGTACACACACATATATTATGTACACAAAAACTTTTATTTTGGATGCGATTAATTGTTGCCCAGCACTATAAAAAACAGTTGCCAAACAATATTATAAATGACGTCACTTCCTCATGTAATTCAAGCAGTGTCCTGTGGTGCAAAGCTGAATTTTCAGCATCATTACTCCAGGCTTCAGTGTCTCATGATCCTTTAGAAATCATTCTATGATGATTTGTTGCACAAAGAAACATTTCTTATTATTATCGATGTTAAAAACAGTTGTACTGTTTATTTTATTTTTGGTTTTTTTTGTGGAAACCATGATAATTTTTTCTAATGTTCTTTGATGAATAGAAAGTGGAAAAGAACAGCATTTATTTGAAATAGAAATCTTTTGAAACAATGAGCAGATTAGTGTGTGTGTGTGTGTGTGTGTGTGTGTGTGTGTAACCATATTTTGGGGACAAATTTGTACCCAAAAGTGAGCTAAACCTGACAAAATCTCCAAAAACCTCCATTTGGGGACATCCTCATTTGTAAAAGATTTTTTTAAATTGTAAAAATGCAGAAAGTTTCCTGTGAGTGGTAGGTTTAGGTGTAGGGTTGGTGTAGGGTGATAGAATATACAGTTTGTACAGTATAAAAACCATTACGCCTATGGAATGTCCCCATTTAGATAGCTGGATATTTATTCAATTATGGACACTTTTATGTCACAAGGGATGATTTTTTTATTAAAACCAATATTTTTTTTCTTGTTTTTTTTTACATTTTTTTTAACCATTTTAGTTTATTTTTGCTTATCTTTAAATGCATTTTATGCATAGATTTCATTGTTTAACCCTTGTTTAGATCTTGATTTTTCAGTCTTATTTTTACCATTAAATAATGTATGAATATATGTGAGTGTGTGTGTGTGTGTGTGTGTGTGTGTGTGTGTGTGTGCGTGTGCAAGTGCGTCTGCGTGTGTGTGTTCTCTGATATAACGTTCTCATATAACGCTGCAGACATGAGCTGAGAATCCACTTGTAGGACAGCATGGCCTTTATCTCAGCGAGATCCACTCAACAGGAAGTCTGATCATACTTTAACATCTTATGCCTTGTGACATTTGTGTGTCTACTGCAATTTGCTAATTTATATTCAGAAAAAAGACAGGAAATAAACTTGGATAGCTTAAATAGATAGCTATGCAGATAATAAACACCAACTGTTATGTTGTGTATTTAATACTTTCCTATGATGTGTTATAGCCACATTGTTTTCCTCAAACAGATTTTTATTCTAGTCTTGCATTCTTTATCTTAAAATTTCTGTGAGCTGTTGCAGAACCTTAAAATAACTACATTCAACATTAATAATAATAAGAAATGTTTCTTGAGTAGCAAATCAGCATATTAGAATGATTTTTAATGGATCATGTGACACTGAGAGACTGGAGTAATGATGCTGAAAATACAGCTTTGCACCACAGGAATAAATTATATTTTCAAATATTTCATTAGATAAAACTAATTATTTTAAATGGTTATATTATTTCACAATATTACAGTTTTACATAATCTGAATATGACTCGCTAGATTTTAAATATCTTCATACAATTTAATACACACAGTTTTTATCTCATTCATTGATAATTAGTTTTGTTTCATAAAAATATTAAAAAAATACAGTGCAAATGTTAAAGTTAGGGTGTGAGTCAGAAGAATGTAAATGAGGTTATGCAGGCTGAAGAATTCCTCTAGGGACGGGGGGAGGGTAGAACTGACATTTGTGGCAGTTTAATTTGGTTAGTCAGTGTGAAAGCATCTGTGTATGATAGTGTTGGAGTCCGTGTATTAGAGCTCCACATTTCTGTCAGAAACAATATGTCTTTGTTCGACTGTAAGTAACAATAAAAACAACAGTGATAGTCTTCTCTAGTTCTGCAGCCTGGCCAAGACTTCAGCTTGATAACCAAGATATACAAAAATATGCAGTGTTGGGGAAAGTTACTTTTAAAAGTAATGCATTACAATATTGCGTTTCTCCATAAAAAAGTAACTAATTACGTTACTTAGTTACTTTTTTTGGAAAGTAATGCGTTACGTTACTTTTGCGTTACTTTTTAAATCTGGACAGGGCTTGCTTGTTTGTTTTTAAAATAAAAAAGTTATATTTTTGGCAAATATAAAAGCGTAAATTTACGTCCGTACAGTAGAATGCAGAAGAAGAAATTCAACACACTTCAGCAATAAAAAAAGCCTATATAAACATTTGTGTGTCTAGAGTAATTTGTGCTTATTAGTACGGTTGAACTGGATCATCGAAGGTCAGAAGAGGTTAACCAGCGACACGATGAGAGACGGCACTGGTGGAGGATTGAATGCAATGCTGTCAGATTGCCTCATGTCTCATTCACCTGTGAGAAAACGTTACAGTACAAAGCGCATAATATTACAATAATAACTCCTTCCATTCCCACTCGGTCGGCAATAGCGTAAAGGAACATGCTGATGATGTATCATGTCTGCGCGAACAAGGTATGCGGAGGTATGCAAATACATATGTTGACAGGTAGGACAGCCTATCATAGGTCTTGGAACGAGGGACATGATTGGACGAACATTTTATGGTCCTACACCTTCCACATATGATATAAATACATATAAATACATTTAGACCACTTAACTTAGTGATTGCTATCGGGATGAGAAGAGACTTTCAACCAGCATAAAAAAAATGTTTATTAACCATATCCCCTACACTAATTCAGTGTGCTTCTAGCAGGTTCTTCTACTACTACTAGCAATTTCTGAGTGAAAATTGTAAGTAAATATATACAGATCAGTTTTTTAAGCATTATTATTGGTTATTGGTAAACTAAGACATTGCATTATAATTTTACACACTGAACCTGTCTGAGCTTTCAAATGGTTCCAGTGATGTGTAGCTTCTACAATTACTTTTATCCAGACAAGAAACAGAAAACAGACAAACGGAAATAGTAGGTGATCATGGCTGCGCCAACTGGTTGTTCAAGAAACCAACTTGTGGATAGCTGTACAATGCTAATCAGAGACATGGTGAAACTATTCTGAAACAGGAACAGGCGTGCTTTGGGAAGAGTGGGAAAGTTCTGTCAGTGGTTTTGCACACATGTTGTGGTTCAGTCCAGACTCAATTGAAAGTCAATGGAAGTTTATAAACCAATCAGAACTGTGCAGCCCATCTGTGTTTTTCCCATGGATCACTTGCTATTTATGCTGCCATTAAATGTTTTTACTTTTTGTTGTTTCCTCTTAGAAGCTTGCTTTTGATTGGCTGATTGTCACCCAACCATGCCTCCAATTTAAATATTGTGGAGCATCCATCCATTGAGTGTGTTTGAAAGTTTCATTAACATCAGGGCTCCAGACTGCGACTAAAATGGTCGCATTTGCGACCAAAAATATTAATTTGCGAGTGAAGTTTTTGCTGAGGTCGCCACTGGCAACCATATATATTTACATGTTATGACTTAAAAATTTGCATGTAATGCCTTTTTTCCTGATTGTTTTGCAATCACATCTTTTGTTATGTTCACGTATTAAACTGAGACAATGCGCATCAAAGTTTTAGTGGAAAAAAGAGTTTCAAACAGCCCTCTGCCGCACTGCAGCGCTGATGCACAGATGCTAAACACAGCTCAGTTGTGCAGCACGAGAGAGATCGACATGACGGAGACGTGCAAAGTGAAAATTTTCTGTGAAAGTGCAGAAAAGCAGCGCCTATTTCATGCACAACTTGAACAAACTACAACAGGTAAAGCTGTCAGCTGTGTGGATACTGGCAATATCGTTAACAATTCTCGTTTATAATCATTTCTTCTTATCAGGTCTTAGTCTATATGCTGTGTTCTGTTAATGCATGAGCTTCATATTATTTGAAGCACACTTGCCGTCCATTAATCGCAAAAAGCTTTGTTACTTTTTAATAAACAAAGTATCAGCTTTAACATTCTGCCAAATTCATAACGAAATTCATATAGTACATAATGAACATGAATTAACATACAGTACAGAGCCTACAGTACAACTTACTGAAATGTCTCATGTAAAAGCTCATTCAGTGTTTCAAACTGCGGAAAACGTGTAAAGCTTGTAAACAATGCCACATAACAAACTGCACTCAATGACCAAGATGCTGACATAGTTATGGTCTGTGATATTGCCACAGATTCTGTGTAATAAACAGTTATTTGACTCCATACACACATCTTGGAATAGACGTTTAGTTCCCACTTTAAGTGAATCTTAGTTTCCAGGACATCTACAATATGGATTGAAATGATAATGCTGTAGAAATGGCTCCTTAAGTGATTTTTTTTGTCTGGAGCCCTGAAAATGTGATAAGCAGGGCAATGAAATGGGGAAAAAGGCAAGAAAATGCAAAATAATAAAAAAAAAAAAATAATAAAAAAACTTTTTTTTTTAAATAATAAAAAATGAAAAATTATGTTTGACCAGTCCCTAAGAAAAACACTTTTGTAGTATTTGTTTCATGCATCTGGTTGTAAGAGTTTGCCCGTTTCTGAGCCCAAACAATCCTGTCAGGTCCCATAAAGCTTTGGTTTCTTTATGACATCACCGCCATCAAGTGTGTGACCTTAGCATACAACCATAATAACCATACCTTTGTTACAACATTCAGTGTTATGGAAAAGAACCATCATGACAGAAATTCACACATTTCACACATTT
>NW_015554127.1:450022-450376 GCF_001515605.1 Sinocyclocheilus anshuiensis
ACCTCAGAATAACCATTCGGTGTCCATAAGCTCATCAGTCAGCTAGAAAAATAACTATAAAGAAGAGCATTTTCTATATTTATGCGCTATTGGATGTTAATATTTTTACTTAACCTGTTGTCTACATGATTCAACTCCTCCTACAAAATTGAATTTTACTAATGAAGAAAAACAGACTGAATGTGTGAAAGTAGTGTTGGGTCGTTCTTGAACGATTCGTTCATTTTGAACGAATCTTTAATGTGACTCGGGAAGAACGGGACGTATCGGGGAGTGATTCGTTCAGTCGCGCATGCGCAACATCCTATAGGTTCTGTACTGGAATTAGTCAAGTAGTTCACCTGTTTCGAGTCT